>NW_026781463.1:0-47500 GCF_030144855.1 Hypanus sabinus | reverse complement strand
TCCAAACGCCCCTTCTCCTCTCGTCGCCGCCCTTACTCACCGTGAAAAAAGTAATCGCTACCTGTTGAACAGCAGGCGGCGCCTGTCCTGGAAACCACCCTGTCACATTTCCATCAGGTGAAAACACAGTGTTGGAAGAGAGAAAGTGGGCTAGAGAAGGTGTGGAGACAGAAAGAAAAGGCTTAGTGAGGAGGGATGTGAGATGAAAAGCCTCACGGCTATAGGTGGTGGAGAGCGGGAGCGAGCGGTAAGCGGTGCGAACCTGAAGCGGGATTGGTACATTTATGGGGAGAGATAGGGAGACAGTGACTTCTGCAGAGAGCCAGACGGATAGACAGAAGCGATTTGCAGAGCAGTGGGAGGGTCCGACGATCAAACCAGGAACCAACCGCGGGTGGGTGTTGGTTTCGAGGGGATACAATTCTCCAGGACAAAAAGGCTCTGCATGAGTGATACATATCCCTCCGTTCTTTAATTCTTTTTCACTTATTTCATCCCTCTCTAATCCCCTTCTTGCACTCTGTTATCCCCCTTTCTATTTATATCTCCATCCATAATCCCTCCGCTGTATCCCTCTTCCCTCTCTGTAGCACTCTCCCTCCTCCCTCTGATATACCGCCCCCTCAATGTCCCTCTCTCTGCATTGCGTTCCCCCGGCAGCTCCTCCCCTGCTCTCGGCCTCTCCCTTTATCTGCACATCATCTGGTGTTTGTTCGTGCCGGACAGACTCCCCTGTAACCACGGGCTTCCCTGGACAACGGTTACTTCCCCTTTCTGAGCTCAGAGACGCAGAGAATCCGCGACAGGTAGGACGACAACGAGACTTACATGAATGTGAAGTTCACGAAAACGGACTTTGAGACCCCTTCTCGGGGAAAGGCGGGCAGAAATACTTTGCGAGAAAGATTCACTCTGTGTCTGACCCCGGGAGTGTGAGATGGGACGGTGTGGAGGGAGCATCACACTATGTCTGACTCCAGGAGTGTGTGATGAATTCTTGTGGAGGGGTTCACTCTGTGTCTGACCAAGGGAGTGTGTATTGGGACTGTGTGGAGGGAGCTTCACTCTGTGACTGACTCTCAATCTTCTGTCCCCAGCTGAACCTGATGTATCGTACGCGGAAGTTAAGTTAAAGACCCCCTCGGCGCCCCGGGTCCGGAAAGATCGAGGTCAGTTCCATCTTTGCTAGTTTGTCCCTGTTCAGGTGACGTTTCCAATCCTGTTGGGAGATCTCAGGGCAAACGTTCAGTTGACCCCACTGATCCCCTGTTTGAGAATAACACGGAGGGAACGCGTGGGAGAGGCGAAGAGCACTCTATGGTGTTCGGTGCTGAGTATTGCGCCCTGGGAGGGGCGGATTAGAGGTAGCGCTGTGGGGTGGAGTGTGGAGGGAGTGCTGTGGGAAGATGGCATGGTATGGGGAGGCAGGAAGGGGCAATGAGGAGCAAGCTGTGTGGAGTACGGGTGGTGAATATGATTTAGTTCCGTGTCGATGTGGTTAGGAGGGACGACTGTGGGTGGAAGGCTGGGAAATAGCGCGGTATAAAACCTTAACCCCTCTCTACCTTTTCTAACCCCACTCTCTTTTCCATTTTTCCTGTTCTCTCACCCCGTCTCCAATCTCCCTCCCTCGCCTGTCTCTCCCTCACACTATTTCCTACTGTCTCCTGCTGTCCCGAACTCTTCCACCTCTCTCATTGCCACCTCTCCCTCCCGTCTCTCTTTTATCGCAGTCACCGTCTCTACCACTCTCGATCTCCCTCTCGCATTCTATCGCTCTCTCTCTGCTCACTCTCATACCTCCGTCAACCCCGCCCATTCCTCTCACCTCTCCGTCCCTACGTTTGCCACTCATCTCCACTCCACGCCTTCTCTCTCTGTCCACCCTCTTTCACACCCCGTCGCTCTGCCCACTCTCGCCTACCCCTCTCACTGAAATTCTCTTGTTCTTACTTCCCCATCCGTCACCCACTTCCACCCTCCCTCCCTCTCCATTCTCATTCTACGCCATTCATCTCTCACGCCTCTCCGCTCTCCCCCGACACTGTCTACCCCCCTCTCCCCTTTCTCTCCCCGGCCTTTCTATCGCATTTTCCTGCCCAATACCCACATCGCACTCTCCCCTCTCTGCCCGTCGTTTTCGCCTCCTCTCTGTCTCCACGTCTCTGTCCTCTCTCTCTCTCTCTACCCGTTCTCTCTCACCCTCTCTCCCTCCACTTCACCGCTCTCGCGTCTCTCTCTCCCCGACTCCCTCCCCCATTCCCCACCGCTCTCACTCTCTTCCTAATCTGCCTGTGCGACTCTCTCTCCCAGACGGTCAGAACACCACCTACTCAGAGCTGAACGTTCGGAAAAAGAAACCCCGCATCGATAAGGACGAACATTCTCCCATTTCCTCGGGTCCCGGCGGGCGGTCAACCGCTGCAGAAACAGGTCAGAGTTCAGAGCGATGACGTCAATCTGGAGCGGTCACGTGTCATATTCCCAAGTGTCCAAGATTCTAATGCATCTGCTTAGACCATTTCACCTGTCAGCTCGTCCCATAGGCTGACCACCATCTGGGTAATGAAAGGTCGTCACACGGGCCACAATGAAATCTCTTTCCCCTCTCACCTTAGACCTGTGCGCTCTGGTCCTCGATTCTCCAAGTCTGTGGAAAATAGCCGTATGCTTTCACGGCTCGTGGTTTCATACGTCTTTGTGTGGTCACCCTTACACTCCAAGAATTAAAGTTCCAACCTGCCCGATCTCTATCATTAAATTGCTCCCTCCAATCCGGTAACATCCTCGTTTCCCTCTGCTCTACTCTCACTCCCCCATCTTCCCACACTACCCTCCCCACTCTCTCTGCCCCTCTCCTACCCCAGTCGCCTCATCTACTCTGTTCCCTATTCTACCCAACTACTCTCCGGCAAACGTTTCCCCATTTGTGCCTTTCTTTCTCCCCAACTCCCCACTCTTCTCCCACCGCCCTACTCTCCGTCCCTCTCTCCGAGCCTATTCTCTCCCTCTCCCTTTCTATTTACCCGCTCTCTGTACCCATTCTCTGCTGCATCTGACCTTACTCACTGTTTCTTTCCGCTCCTCCCTGACTGCCCAGTGTCACCCATATATCTCTCTCAGACCTCCCCCGTCCATCCCTCATTCTCCCCCCACCTTTTTCTCCTCACTCTCACAACTCCACCTTCCGCCGCGCTCACCTCTAGAGAGTCCCCGACTTCACAC
Source organism: Hypanus sabinus (assembly GCF_030144855.1). Classification (NCBI taxonomy): domain Eukaryota; kingdom Metazoa; phylum Chordata; class Chondrichthyes; order Myliobatiformes; family Dasyatidae; genus Hypanus; species Hypanus sabinus. The sequence continues at coordinate 44,275 of NW_026781463.1, read as the reverse complement.
CCTCAATCTGCCTCCTGCCTGGCAACTCCTCCCCTGCTCTCGGCCTCTCCCTTTATCTGCACATCATCTGGTGTTTGTTGGTGCCGGTCAAACACCACTGCAAACACGGGCTTCATCTGTCAACGATTCCCTCCCCTTTCTGAGCTCAGAGACGCAGAGAAACTTCAACAGAATGGACGACAGCGAAACTTACATGAAAGAGAAGTTCACAAAAACGGACTCAGAAACTCCTTCCCGAGCAAAGACGGGCAGAAAAACGTTGCTAGGGAAATTCTGTTTGTGTCTGCCCACTAGGGTGTGTAATGGGAGTGTGTAGAGGGAGGATCACTGTATCTGAACCCCGGGAGTGTGTGATGGGACGGTGTGGAGGGAGCCTCACTCTGTGTCTGACCCCGGGAGTGAGTAATGGGACTGTGTGGAGGGAGATTCACTCTGTGTCTGAACCCGGGAGTGTGTGATGGGACGGTGTGGAGGGAGATTCACTCTGTCTCTGACCCCGGGAGTGTGTGATGGGACGGTGTGGAGGGAGAATCACTCTGTGTCTGACCCCGGGAGTGTGGGATGGGACGGTGTGGAGGGAGAATCACTCTGTGTCTGACCCCGGGAGTGAGTGATGGGACGATGTGGAGGGAGATTCACTCTGTGTCTGAACCCGGGAGTGTGGGATGGGACGGTGAGCTGGGAGCTTCACTCTGTGTCTGACCCTCAATCTTCTGTCCCCAGCTGAACCTGATGTATCGTACGTTGAAGTTAATTTCAAGACCCCATCGGCGCCCCGGGTCCGGGCAGATCGAGGTCAGTTTTATCTTTGGTAGTTTGTCCCTGTTTAGGTGACGTTTCCAATCCTATCCAGAGATCTCATGGCAAACGTACAGTTGACCCTAATGCTCCCCTGTTGGAGAATAACACGGATGGAACTCGTGAGAGATGCGAAGAGGGGGGAACTCTCTTTGATGATCGGTGCGGAGTGTTGCGCCCTGGGAGGGGCGGATTAGAGGTAGAGCCGTGGAATGTAGTGTGGAAGGCATTGTACAGGGCATGTGGAGGAAGGGACAACGAGGAGCAAGCGGTCTGGTGCGGGGGTGATGGAGATGTGTTAGTTCCTTGTCGTTGCAGTGAGGAGGGAGGACTGTGGGACAGACGCTGAGAAGGATTGCGGTATAAAACTGTAACCCATCTCTCCCTTTTTAACCCCATTCTCCTTTCCCTCTTTCCCTTCTCTCACCCCGTTTCCTCTCTCCCCCCTCCTCTGTCACTCCCTCACACTACTTTCCCTACTGTGTCCCGCAGTCCCGCTCTCTTCGCCCTCTCTTATTGTCCCCTATCCCTCCCGTCTCTCGTCTATCACAGTCACCGTCTCTACCGCTCTCGGTCTCCCTCTTGCACTCTATCGCTCTTTCTCTGCTGTCTTATACCCCTGTCAACCCCATTTTACCTCCTCTCTCTGTCCCTAAATTGGCCGCACATCTACCCTCCATGCCTTCCCTTTCTCTCCATCCAACCCTCTCTTCCGATCCCCGACGCTCTCCCACCCTCTGTCTTCCCCTCTCACTGAAATACTTTTCTTCTCGCCTCCCCATCCCTCTCCCACTTCCAGCCTCCATCATTCTCCCTTCTCATTCCCCTCTATTCAACACTCACGCCTATCACTCTCCTCTCCCCAACAAAATATGCCCCCTCTCCCCTTTTTCTCCCCGTTCTTTGTCTCGCTTTTTCCTGCCCAATGCCCACATTGCACTCTCCCCTCTCTGTCCATCGTTTTCCCCTTCTCTGTCTCCAAGTCTCTGGTCTCCCTCTCTCCCTGTTCTCCCGCACTCTCTCACTTGCTGTCTCACACCCCCTCTCCCTTCACGGACCTCCGTCTCTGTCATCTATCTCTCTCCGATACCCTCCCCCTTTCCCTACCGCACTCACTCTCTTCCTATTCTGCCTGTCTCCCAGATGGTCTGAAATCCACCTACTCAGAGCTGAACGTTCGGAAAAAGAAACACCGCGTCGATGAGGACGAAGATCCTCCCATTTCCTCGGGACCCGGCGGGTTGTCAACCGCTGCACAAACAGGTCAGAGTCCATAGCGATGACGTCATTTTGTAGCGGTCAGTGTCATGCTCCCATGTGTCCAAGTTTCTAAAGCACCTGCTTATGCCAGTTCTTTTCTCAGCTCGTCCCATAGGCTGACCACCATTTGGGAAATGGAAGGTCGTCAGACGGGCCCGAATTAAATCCCTTTCCCATCTCTCCTTTGACCTGTGCGCTCTTGTCCACGATTCTCTAAGTCTACGGAAAATAACTGTACGCACTCACTGCTCTTTATTTTATACGTCTCTGTGTAGTCACCCTTACCCTCCAAGGAATAAAGTCACAACCTGCCCGACCTCTATCCATAAGTTCCTCACTCCAATCCGGCAACATCCTCCGTCTCCTCCTTCTCTCTGCTCTACTCTCACTCCCCCATCTTCCCACACTACCCACCCCACTCTCTCTGCCCCTCTCCTACCCCAGTCGCCTCCTCTACTCGGTTCCCGATTCTCCCCAACTAATCTCCTACAAACGTTTCCCCATTTATGCCCTTCTTTCTCCCCATCTCTCCACTCATCCCCGTCCGTCCCTTTATCCTCCCCTATTCTTCCCCTCTCTCTCTTTACCCCCCTCATCTCTGTCTACCACCACTCTCTCTAACACCCCTCCTCCACTCATCTCTCTCCCTCCACGCCATCGACTCTCACCCCAATCCTGTGTCCTCTGGTTCCCGATACCCCGGACCTGAGGAACGTCTGTGCTCATTCACCCTGCCTGCACCCCTCGTGGTTTTATACAACTCTGTAAGTTCACCCCTGCGCTCCAAGGAATAAAGTCCCGACCTGCCCGACCTCTCTCCATGCCTCACTCCCCCGAGTCCAACATCCTCGTAAACCTTCCAGCACAGTGACCTTTCCTATATCAGGGCGACCGACACTGAACAAGAGCGGCGTCAATGTACATCTGCCACGTGACCTCCCGACTCCTATACCGTCATCTTCCAGAGCAGTGTACCATCTGAGACCTTGTTAAAGAACATGTCCCTATCTCAGAACTACCTAGGACTTATCCATTTCCATCTATTTTTCTAAGCTCCCTGTAGCCATCCAAGAGTCCCATGAAAGACCCTTTCGGTTCCTCTCCACCACCGCCACCTGCAGCCGATTACATGCACTGACCACTCTCTGAGTAAAAAAAAAACTTACCCCTGACATCTCCTCTGTACTTACTTCCAAGCACCTTAAATTCCTGTCCTCTCGTGCGAACGATTTCCGTCCTGGGAAAAAGCCTCTGACTATCCGCACGATCAATGCCTTTTATTATCTTGTTCACCTCTATCAGGTCACCTCTCGTCCTCCGTCGCTCCAACGAAAAAAGACTGAGTTCACTCAAACTATTCTTATAAGGCAGGCTCACAAATCCAGTAAACATTCTTGTCAATCTCCTCTGCACCCTTACTATGGATTCTACGTTTTTCCTATAGTGAGACGACCAGAACTGTGCACAGTTCTCCAGGTAGGATCTGACCAAGGTCCTATATGGCTGCAACATTACCTCTCGGCTCCTAAATTCAAATCCACGATTGATGAGGGCCAATTTACCATACGCATTCTTAACCACGGAGTCAACATGCGCAACTGCTTTCAGCGTCCTGTGGACTCGGACCCTATGATCGCTCTGATTCTCCACTCTGCCAAGAGTCTAACCATTCTGCCATATATTCTGCCATCGTATTTGACCTACCAAAATTAATCACTTCACACTGAACTGGGTTGAACTCCATCTGCCAATTCTCAGCCGGTAATGCATCCTATCAATGGCCGCTGTAACTTCTGACAGCCCTCCAATTATCCACAAAAACTCAAACAATGTGTCATCAGCAAATGTACGCACCCATCCCGCCAGATCTTCATCCAGTTTATTTATAAAAGTCACGAAGAATAAGGGTCTCAGAACAGATCCCTGATGCACTCCACAGGTGACCGATTTCCATGCAGAATATGATCCGTCTACAATCACACTTTGCATTCTGTGGCAAGCCAGTGGTGGATCCACAAAGCAATATCTCCTTGGATCCCTTTCCTCCTTGCTTTCTCAGTAAGCCTTGCATGGGGTACCTGATAAAATATTTTGCTGAAATCCATATACACTACATCAACTGCTCTTCCTTATCAATGTGTCAGGTCACATCCCCACAAAACTTTAATCAGTATCGTAAGGCACGATCCGCCCTTTACAAAGCCATGCTGACAACTCCTAAACATATTATACCTCTGCAAATGTTCATAAATCCTGCCTCTCCGGATCTTCTCCATCAACTTACCAACCGCAGAGGTAATACTCACTGGTCTATAATTTCCTGGGCTATCTCCTCTCCCTTTCTTGAATAAACGAACAACATCCACAACCCTCCAATCTTGCGGAACCTCCCACGTGTCCATTGATGATGCAAAGATCATCGCCAGAGACTCAGCAATCTCTCCCCTCGACTCCCACAGTATCCTGGGGTATATTTCGTCCGGTGCCGGCGATTTACCCAATTTGATACTTTCCAAAACATCCTCTTTCGTAACATTTACATGCTCAGGCTTTATCACGACAATCACTAAGATACTGAAGTAAAGTATTCATCAAGCAGTTCCTATAGTCTTATTAAATATTTATTGTGATCTTATGGTCGTATGGTCTCCCCACAGCTGCGCGTGAACAGGAGTCCACAGCGAAGATGGGAAATAGACGGTACCGTCTGATCTGCCTACTCTGCCTAGTTACAGCCGCCCTCATCGTGATAGTGGCCGGTCTCTCGATCCATGGTGAGTGGAACCGGCTCCGTGTGGAGTCAGACCGTAAATAAAGAGAGAGAGTGGACTAAACTGTTATTGTAAAACACCACAGCGGCACCGACACGACCCTTACCGTAACACCGATTAAAACCCATCACCATAACACGGACACACCCCTAACCTGATAAATACACGGCCTGAACCGTAACACAGTCAAGTCTCGTCCTGACACCCACACGACACTCACTGTCGACCTCGTCCCGGCCGCCGAAACAAGCAAAGCCGAGGTCTCGGAGGCCTTCTCCTCCGGAGATTCCGGACCGCACGGTAGCAGCGGCAGCGAAGCGGGCATTTCAGAAGATTCTCCGGATGTTCCTCCGCCTCTCACGTCTGTCTCCATCAAATCAGGATTGTGCTCGGATCCCTACTTAACAAGTAACAGATATCCATCTCCAGAGAGGCCGCGCGCGCTGCGTCGCGCCGCCATTTTCTCCTCCTTTACTGGGACACCCTTCACCGTCACACTGACATAAAACTCTCTGTGACCCGTGCGGTAGCGCGATGCTGACTCACGTATCACTGCAAACGCGAATCATCCTTCACCATCTCTCTCAGTATCGCAGATTCGTCAGTCTCTTAAACGAATGCAAAGCGATCCCAGTCACCAGTTCGCTGAGATGGAAACGAAGTACAGATCTGTCAACGAATCCAAGGCTGAAATCTGTGAATTGTTGACCAGCAGAAGAGGTGAGGCTCCATCCCCTTCTTTCACCCGCTCCTCATCACAGTTTAGGCATGGAGAGAGGAAGCGTCACTCTGTGCTTGACATCGGGAGTGTATGGTTATGGTAAGGAGGTTGATTCACTCTATGTCTTACTCTGGGAATGTCAGACGGGACAGTATGGATCCAGCTTGTCTCTGTGTCTGACAGCGGGATTGTGTGATCGGACTGTGCACAGAGAGATTCACCCCATGTCTGACCCCTGAAATGCGTTATCCACCGTGGAGAGAGAGCTTCACTGAATCCTGGAGTGTGTGACGGGACGGTGCAGAGGGGGCTTTACTCTGTGTCTCAATTCGGAATTGTGTGGTGGGATCGTGGAGAGAGAGGGACTGTATTTGATTGCAGGACTGTGTGATGGGAGAGTGCAGATGGACGTAAGGGGACGTAAGGTGGGAAATTCACACTGTGTCTGACCAAGGCCTTGTGTGACTGGACTTTGTGGAGCGATCTTAATTCTGATCTCTGACGTGGGGAATGTGTGAGGAGCCGTGTCGGGTGAACTTCACTCTGTGGTTGACGCTTGGAGTGTGTGATGAGACGGTGTGGAAGGAGCAATACCCAGAATCTGACCGTGGAAGAGTCCGATTGGACGGTGTGCAGGAAACTTCACTCCACGTCTCACCACTGGAATGTGCGATGAAGCCATGGAGAGAGAGATTCCCTCTGCGTCTGACACAGGCATTGAGTGACGAGGCTTTGTAGAGGGAACAAAACTCTGTGTCTTACTCCGGATGTGTGTGATGGGACAATGTGGAGGGGAGCTTCACTCCACGTTTAAGTCTGGGCGTGTATGAAAGACAGTGTGCAGGGAGCTTCACTCCAAGTTTACGCCTGGGCGTGTAAGAAAGACTGTGTGCAGGGAGCTTCACTCCACATCTGACCCCGGGAGTGTATGAAAGGCAGTGTGCAGGGAGCTTCACTCCACGTCTGAGACCGGGAGAGTGTGAAGGGTCCCTGGAGAGAGAGATTCAGTCTGCGCCTGACAGTGTGAGCGTGTGATCGGACGGTGTGCAGGGAGCTTAAAACTGTGTCACACCCCGTGTGTGTCTGATGGGACTCTGTTTCACACAGTGTGCGTGTGATGGAAAGCTATGGCGGGGGAGGGGTTCTGAGTGCGTTTGGGGGTGCTCACCTGTGTTCTTTGCGCCGGGAACGGTGACGCCTGTCTGGTTGGTGTTCCGCTCTGTGTCTGATACCAGGGGTGTGTGATAGGGCAGTGCGGATGGAGACGCTCTCGTTTTCCGACCCCTGTATTGTGTGATGACACTGGATAGAAGGCGCATCACAGTGTGACTGACCCCGGGAGTGGGCGGCGGGATGGTGCAGAGTGTGTTTAATTTCCTATCTGATCACGGGCGGGGGAATTGGGGTAGTGTGGAGGGAGGTTCACTTTGTGATTGTCGGCAGGATTGGGTGATGGGAGAGGGTACATGGAGCTTCACACCATGTTTCACCCGAGGAGTGTGAGATAGTGTGGGTTTGGGTTAGAGTCGTGTGTGATGGGACAGTGTGGAAGGAACATCACTCTGTGTCTGAACCGGGAGAGTATGAAGGAACCGTGAGATAAGAGCTTCATTCTTCGTCCGTCTCCGAAAGTGTGCGACGGGACATTTTGGATGGAACTCAAATTACTGTCTGCCCCGTCAGGAAGTGTGATTGAATAGACTGGAGGGACTTTCACTCTATAACTGTCTCCGGGTGCCTGTGATGGGAGGGTGCCGAGGTAGTTTCATTGCGTGTCAGATGTTGGGAGTGCGTGATGGGACTCTGTGGAGGGAGATTCACTCTGTCTGATCCCGAGAGAGTGTGTTGAGACGGTGCGGACGGTGCACACTGTTTTTGAACCTGCGCCTGTGCCATGGGAGAGTGAGAAGGAGCTTCACTCCATGGCTTTCTCCGGGTGTCAGTAATCGGACGGTGCTGAAGGAGCTACACTGTGTCTGATCCCAGGAGTGTGCGATTGGACACAGTCACAGTAGCCGAACTCTGTGTCTCACTCGCGAATTTGTAACGGGACGCTGTGGGGGGGGGGGGGGAGAGAGAGAGAGAGAGAGAGAGAGAGAGAGAGAGAGAGAGAGAGAGAGAGAGAGAGAGAGAGAGAGAGAGAGAGAGAGAGAGATTGATTCCCTCTGAGGCTGGTCTGATACCGGGCATGCACGATTGGAGAGTTTGGAGGGAACTTAATTCTGGTTCCAAACCAGAGCCTGTTGGGACGGTGCTATAGAGAAATAGAGCATCGCTCTATTTCTGACACACCGGGTGTGTGATGGGTTGCTGTGGAACGATCCTCACTTTCCGTCAGACTCCGTCAGTGCATCGGGGACGGGGTAGAGGAAGCCTGAAACTGTGCCTGACTGGAGAGTCTGTGATAGATGATGTAGAGGGAACTTCACTCTCTGCCTGATCCTGTGAATCTGTGACGGGATGTTATGGAGGGATCTTCATTCTGTGTCTCTCCCCGGGCGTGTGCGATAGGACAGTGTGGTACGAGATTCACTCTGTGTCTTGACTCCGGGAGTGTGTGATGGATGGTCTGGGGAGGAATTCACTGTGCCTTATCCTGTGAATGTGCGATGGGACGATGCTGGGGCGGAAAAATTCCCTTTGTGACTGACCTCAGGTGAACGTAGCGGGACCGCATGGCGTGAAATTCACTATGTGCGTCACCCCGGATGTGTGTGATGGGAAATTCTGCAGGGAGATTCACTCTATGTCTCACTGTTCCTTGTTGGTGATTTCCAGTGCAAAACTGTACCGAGCATTGGATCAGGAATAATAACCGGTGTTATTACGTCTCCACGCTTCGAACAAATTTCTCCGGAGCGATACAAGAATGTTCAAGCCGTGATTCAAGCCTGCTGGAAATCAATTCAAGGGATGAAGCGGTATGTGTCACAGCACGGGAAGATCCCTCAATATCACAGGAATCATCACACACTCGCGGATTCAGGCACAGATTGAACACACAACAAACATTCCCAGCACACACTCACGGGGTCTGACACAGAGTGAATCTCCCTCCGCATCATCCCTTCACACACTCCCGGGGTCAGGCACAGAGAGAAACTCCCTCCACACTGTCCCATCACACACTCCCGTGGTGAGACACAGAGTGAATCTCCCTTCACACCGTCCCATCACACACTCCCGGGGTCAGACACAGAGTGAAGCTTCCTTCACACCGTCCCATCACACATTTGCGGGGTCAGACAAAGAGTGAATCTTCCTCCACACCGTCCTATCAGAAACTCCCGGTGTCAGACACAGAGTGAATCACCCTCCACAACGTCCCATCACACAGTCCCTGCGTCAGACACAGAGTGAATCACCCTCCACACCGACCCGTCACGCACTCCCGGGGTCAGACACTGAGTTAATCTCCCTCCGTACCGTCCCAACACACACTCCCTGGGTTAGAGACAGAATGAATCTCCCTCCACACTGTCCCATCACATACTCCTGTTGCCAGACGCAGAGTGAAGCTCCCTTCACACCGTCCCATCACCGATTCCTTTTGTAGTCATCTGAGAGAAGTTCCGTACATAGATTTCGATTCTTGGTATTAATCAAATAAATTTAATTTCTCAGAGCTTTGTATCCAACAATCTTGTGTACAAGAACCTTGAGTACTGGATTGGAAAATGCGAAGACGGGTAAGATTTGGACTGATGTGTGGGGTGAGAGTTGAGTATTCAGATAGTTGTGATGGGAATATGTGGGATGCGTTTACGGACTGAAGTAGTTTCGTGGGAAAAGGGAGGGGCATTGGGATTTGTCTGTAGACTGTACGCGGGTAGAGTGTAGGGTGATACAGTGGGAACATTTTGGGGCCGACACGTGGCTGCCGGGGAAGGACAGGGCCGTGGGATTATTTCGGAAACTGGCATTGGGCAGCGGGGACAGTTCAGTACACAGGGATTATTTTGGTATGACCTATGTCGGTGGGAGAGCGCTGTTCAGTGGGATCATTTCGGAGACAGTCACCGGGCTGAGTGGCGAGGGAAAAACAGCCGGATTTGCTTGGTGAATGACATAGATCTGAAGGGCGAGAGTAGGAGAACTGGTTTAGTTTGGAGACCAGTCCAGGGCGATGGGTACACAATGGGTTAATGTGGTTAGTTCGGAGGTAGTCGCCGGGCTGTGAGGAGAGGGAGAAACAGTGTGATTCGTTTGCTAAATGACGTAGATCTGAGGGAACGGAGCTGGGCAGGTGGATTAGACGGTGGAAGAGTGGGGGTTGTTCGCGGACTGAAACAGATTTGAGGGGAGAGAGTTGGCATGTTAGATTCGTATCGGGACTAACAGAGGACTGCGTTGAGTAAGCGGTTCGGTGGGATTAGTTTGGGGGATACGGGGCTGCGGGGAGACATTGGGTCAGTGCCTTATTTGGGGACTGACACAAGACTGTGGGTAGACATTGGGACAGTGGTATCTGTCTGGGTACCGGCACCGGGCCGTCGGGGAGAGCGGTTGCGTGGGATGAGTTTGCGTACTGACACAGTCTGTTAGGAGAGATCAAAATCATGGGATTAGCTTGGGGACGGTCACGGCTCGAGTTCTCTGCTGGAGCTGTTTTGTCTCTGTTGAAATTGTTTATCCCTCTTGAATAGGAATGTGAGCTCCGGTCTCCTGTACAAGGGGACAACTGGAACGCCCCCTTGCAGATTGTGTGATCCGACTGCAGTCAGACCGATTTACCCTTGCGATCTTGATCAGCCTTTCATCTGCGAGAAATCGGTACATTTGTGCCCGCAAATTCCTGAAAAGATCCAGGGTCTCTGTCAACAGCCAGTGGAGGCGACGTGAATAAAATGACTGTCCCCAGTCTCCCCTTCACTCTCACTCCCCTTCACTCCTTCCAGATTCCCTGCCCACCCTCTCTGCCCTTCCGTGCTCCACTAATTCCTCCTCTTATCGCAACCATATTGTCTCCACCAGACACTAAAAAGCCTCTCTTGCTGTCTGTCCCCTTCTTTCCCTCCATTCCCCGGCCCCGCTTTTCCTGCTCCCTCTACCTCCCTCTTTCACCTCTCTCCACGTCCATCCGCTTCTTTCACTCCATTCCCACGCCCCGCTCTTTCTGCTTCCTCTACCTATCTTATTATTACCTCATACTTCCTCCTCCCGTTTCTTCTGCTCCCTCTACCCACCTCATTCATCTCTCTACCCGTCCATCCTCTTTCCCTCCATTCCCCCGTCCCGCTCTGTCTGCTCCCTCTCCCCACTTCTTTCACCTCTCTCCCCGTCCATCCCATTCTTTCCCTCCATTCCTCCGTCCCGCTCTTTCTGCACCCTCTACCAATCTTATTATTTCCTGCGTAATTCCTCCGCCCGCTTTCTTCTGCTCCCACTACCCCCCTCTTTCACCTCTCTCGCCGTCCATCCCCTTCTTTCCCTCCATTCCCCCGTCCCGCTCTTTCTGCTCCCTCTAACTACCTTATTATTACCTCGTAATTCCACCCCTCTATTTCCACATTCTCTCTTCGTCAACTATCACTGTTCCATCCTCTCGAACTCCCTCCTCACCCTTTCTGTCCCTTCCTCCTATCCCATTCTCCATCAGTGCTCGCAACCCCATTCTTCCCACGACACACCGACAAACCTCTGTCCCCATTGATCTCCGGATTTGTGGCATTTTCCAGCCCGTGACGTTCTTCTCCACCCCCTACTGCCTCGCCCTTTCTCCGCCGGCTCTTTGTCCTCTCCCGGTGCCAACTCTTTCCCACTTTTTGCTCCTTCTATACCCTCTTTCTACCCCTCTCTCTGCCTTCCCTCTCCGTCTCTCTGTACTCTCAGTGTTCATAAAGTACTCTTTCTCCTTTCCACTCACTCTCACGTCAATCCTGTGCGGTCTGGTGCTCGATAACCCAACCCTGGGTGAACGTTTGTGCCTATTTCCTCCGTCTGTGCCTCTGTTGGGTTTATGGAACTCTCTCAGGTTACAAAACTGATCCAGGGAGTAAAGTCCCAAACTCCCTCCCTCTCTGCAAAACCCTCAGTTTCCTGCGATGTACATTTTTCCAGTTCACTGGCATTTTTCCTGAAGCATAAATCCTCACCGACACTTTGTACCACTGCAGCGTGATCTCCCGGCTCCCGTGTTCAGTGTCCTGACCGGTGAAGGCCAGCGTGCCCAGTGTCCTGTCCTATCGAACATTTTTCACCAGAATCGCTATTTGATTTTTGCCTTGAAATGTACACGACATGCAATTTGTTCTTTAGCTTCATCAGTACGGCAAAAATATGTAGAGCTAATGTAAATTACAAACATTAATAAACACCGCAAAAAATGTCGAGTGTGTTCGTGCGTTCACAGATGTGATGGCGCAGGTTGAGAAGATGTTCCTGAATCGTTGTGTGTGGGTGTTCAGGCTCCTGCGACTCCTCCCTGATGGTAGTAACGAGCAGAGAGCTTCTCCCGAGTGGGGAGAGTAAGTGATGGATGCCGCCTTCTCGAGGCATCGCCTCTTGATAATGCCCTCGATGGTGGGGAGGGGTGTGACCGTCAGAGTGGCGGCTGAGGCTGGATCCCTCTGTAGCCCGTTACTATTCTGTGCGTTGCAGCATCCGCACCCGGCGGCGATGCGGTTAATCAGAAAGTTCCCCACCGAACATCCATAGAATTTTCCTCATCTTCACTGAGAGAGCACATCCCCTCAAACTCCTAAAGCTGTGATTCCTTCCGAACCGAGACAGGTCTGGATGTTGTTGAACCCAAATGCAGAGTCAGGTCTGGAATTAATTCAGACTCAGACTGGAAATGAACAAGCCGGCACCAACCCAAACCAAAGACGACATCACAAGCAGTCGTACTGGAGACGGAACTATTACGGTTTAGCATTGGTTTTACATTCTAGTCTTCTCAAAATGACTGGGCAGAGGGAAGCTACACATAATATCTAAATCGCGAGTGTGTGATGAGACGAGGAAGAAGAAGTTTCACTATATGCCTCTAACAGGGAGAGAATGACTGGACACTGTTGGAGGAGGTTTAATTAGGGCGATGGGACAGTGTGGAGAAAGCTACACTCCGTGTCTGACCCCGGGAGTGTGCAATGTGATGTTGTGGATGGAGCGTTGCTCAGTGTATGACTGTCGGAGTCATCTACTCATAAAGTTCCGGCATTAGGACAGGTTTCAATGAGAAACAATTAGAAAGCAGAGCCACGAAGTTTTTATTTATTTATTTATTTGTTTGTTTGTTTGTTTGAACAGCGAGCAAGCGATGAAGCCGATTCATTAAGCAAGTGCAAGAAATTATGACATTGATTGTTATTTTTCAGTTAATCTATAGTTTGCTTCTTTATAATTGCACAGTTAGAGCAGTAGGAATGTCTGGCAAGACAGTTGAATGGTTTCATTGCAGGGCATGGGACGGAAGAGAGATTTCCAGTCACACCGATGACGTCACCTGTGAGAAGTGCATCCGGTTGGAGTTTCTCGCACTCGGCGAACACTAGGGGGCGCCAAACCGCTCCACGTTGCACAGCCACCTCATTTTCTCTCCCAGCGAGTAACTTCTCAGTTTACACCTGAACTGCAGTGGACATCACACCTCAGTGGGGCGTTTGCATTAAAAAGGGGGAATGGTGCGGATTAAACTACAGTTGCAGGGGATTGAAAACCAGACTGGCATAACAGTTAGTGGAGTGGTTGTTGGGGCAGATGTTGGGTAATTCCTCTGACAAAGTCAGGAAATAAAATGTTGAGCCTGCTGGGACTCATGTTCTGAGCTGCGTACATTTCAATGCAGGAAGTATTGTAAGAAAGACAGATGAGATCAGCGACTGGAATTATGGTATTGCAGTCGTTACTGGGAGGTGCTTGAAGGGCGGGCAAGCCAGTTAGCTCAACATTCCGGATTTTGGTTAAGGAGGAAAGAATTCAAGGGAGATGGGCGGCTTTAACTGTCACATCAGATGCATTGACAAACATAGGGGAAGAGGGGTTCAAGTGGCTGTTTCGCTCTGAGTTTGACAGACGGAGTCGTTGTGACAGCGCCTCGCGTTTCGTTGAACCACAAACTATCAGGGAAGCGGATTCATCAGCAAAGACTAAAACACATGAGACAGGAGCCACTGTTGATGTATTTGTTTTCAGTTTATTTATTGTTTCCTTCAATTAGAGCAGTAGGCCATGCCTGGCAGGAGAGTTGAATGCTCCTATTTCAGGACATGGGACGGCCGGGAGACCTCAGTGTCTCTGACCACTTCTCCTGTGAGAAGTTCATTCTGATGCAGCTTCTCAGATTCGGTGTTAAGGCGTTGGAACTGGAACTGGATGAATTCGGGATCATTCGGGAAGCTGAGGGGATGACAGGGAGGACATATTGGGAGGAAGTTAAACCTAATGTACAGATGACAGGAAACTGGGTGACAGTCAGGATGATGAAAAGTGTTAAACAGTAGAGTAGAGTGCCCCCTGTGGGCAACCTCCTCAATAACATGTAAAACAACTTGTATACTTTTGGATGGGGGGAGGGGTCAAATGACCAAGTAGAGGGAAGTATCTCAGGTCAGGTCTCTGGCACTGATTTTGGACTTTGGTTCAGAAGGGAAGGGGAGGGCGAGATGAGGAGAGGTGTGATGAGAGGGGGCCATTTGTTAGGGAATGAGAAAAGAAGTTCTGTGTGTGATAGAGGGATTACTGAATGGTATTTTGCCTCCCGAGGTGTCGGGGACACTACCACTCTGAGCGGGACCTCAGCAATATTCATTGGGAGGGTGAGCAGGCGAAGTTCGGTACGTGCTGATGTGGCCAGAAATAGGAAGGCAACACCTCCTAACAGGTGGCTAAGGTGTCGAGGTATGAATGAGGGCTTCTGATAGTTGGAACATTGGGTTCTCTTCTAAGGAAAGTGTGACCAGTGCATGAGGACTGTTTCAATATAATCCGAGTTGAATTTTCATTCAATCTTACATGAATAGGCATAAAAGCAGCCAGACGAAAAAGCGTTACTCCAGAACCAAGGTGGAAAAACAACTATAATATATGAGGCTTAATCTAGGCCACAACGCAGCTTGAGTCCCGGGGTCCACTGAATGCGACCGGAGTCTGGATTAGAGACCAACAAAGGTTGTCTTCTGCCGTGCGAACACTAGAGGGCGGCACATACACAAGCCCGGAGGCTGCGCCACAGCGCTCCCACGTGGCGCAGCCCCTTCATGTTTTCCGCCACCGAGCAGATCTCACTGTTTCCACCTGGACTGGACTGGAACTCATGTTCCATTGGGAAGTTCTGTCGTTAAAGAGGAGGGGGGGTGGGGATTGAATCAGAGATGCAGGGGGATGAAAAATAGAATGTTGAAACAAATAGCGGAGTGTTTGTTGAGACAGATGGGGTTAAGACCACAGACAAAGTGAGGAAGCCAAAGATTGAGCCTGCAGTTAGTCATGTTCTGAGCTGCCCCCGTTTCTCTGCAGGAAGTATTGTAGGAAAGACCAATAAGCTCAGGGCAGGGGTCAGTGGCCGGAATTATGATTGTGTAGACAGCAGTGAGACGGCGTTTCAGGGCTGGCAGGAGCGTCCGCTCAACATTCCCGGTATCGGGTGTATTAGCAGTGATGAAGCAGGAAGTATTCAAAGTCGAGGGGAGGCTTTACTGGTCGCATGAGAATCATTGACAAACTCAGGGAGAGAGGCGTTCTTGTGCCTCTTTGACAGGGACGTTAATGTGCAGGGAATGCAGGGAGATGGTTGTTGTGCAGTCAGAAGTGATTTACTCAATTGGTATATCACAGCATTGTAGGCCGAAGGGTCTGATCTGTTAGGTGACTTTCGTTCACTGCTGTGCAAGAGTGGCAACAGACAGATTTCAACTCTTCGAGTGGGCAGACAATGGGGTGCGTTATATCACCGACTCTGATGATAGATTCTTCAAAAAGGAGTACAAGAACTTCACAAACAGCATCGGCAGTGAGCGAGACACACAGTTGTCACTGTGACACCTACACACATCTCACCGTGACATGGACACAACCCCGACCGGACGCTAAGCGACTCTAACCCGTGACACCCACACGCATCTCGCCGTGATGATCGGCGTAACAGGGATGGAACTGGAACGGGATGAACTCGGGAATCATTCGGGAAGCTGAGGGGGTGATAGGGAGGACTTATAGAGAGTTAATTTCAACCAGGGTGTAGGATACAGGAAACAGGGTGACAGACAGGCAGGTGAAAGGGGTTAAACAGCCAGAAGCAGTGCAGAGAGCCCTTGTGGCCAAACCCGCTCCATAATAGATAACCCCCTTGGATACATCTGGATGGCAGGAGAGAGATGCAAATGACCAATCAGGGGAAAGGCTCACGGGTCAGGTCTCCGGCATTGACTATGGTTCTGTGGCTCTGCAGTGAAGCGGGTGAAATATGGCGAACTCTATCGATAGGGTTCTCTTTCTTTGGGGAACGGAAAAGCGGTACTGTGGACGAGTGCGAGCACGCACACACAAACACACACACACACACACACACACACACACACACACACACACACACACACACACACACACACACACATTTATGCAGCTTGAGACACCCTGGACATTTTTAATGACACTGCATTCTACATTTGTTCACAAAACAGATTTTATTCTGCCGAGCGAACACTGGGGGGCAGCACTGACTCCTGCCTGGAGGCCGCGCCACTCCGCCCCCACCTTACTCAGCTCCTTCATTTCCTCTCTCATGAACAATTTTCTCAGTTTGCACCTGAACTGGAATCGAACTAATATCCCAGCGGTAAGTTTTGCCATTAGAAGGGAGAGTGGTGGTATAAACTAGAGTTGCAGGGACATGTAAACAAGAACGCCATTACAGATAGTTGAGTGGTTGTTTACAGAAGTCTCAGCAACAGTCAAGAAGCAAAAGGTTGAGCCTGCTGGGACTCATGTTCTGAGTTGCGTACGTTTCAATGCAGGATGTATTGGTCGAAGGGCCGATGCGATCAGGTGAGGGTTCAACACCTCTCAGCCTGACACGGCAGATATTAGTGAGACTTGATTGCAGATGGGACAGTACCGTTTGCATAAGCTATGAACGAAACACACAACCCTCACTGTGACAAGGAGACGTTCTTCAATGGAACACTGAAAGTGTTTCGGTGTCACTGCCACAACCCACATCTGACATGAACACGCCCCTCATCGTGACACTGACACACTGACAGGCTCTGCACCACAGCAGGATCTCAAAACTCAACGATACCAACACAGAGTCAGGCCCTGCACAGTAAATGCAATACAGTGCTCCCCGTATGCATAATACCCTCCCTGTCCGAAACCACTCCCCTACTCCATCACCCTACTACTTCACCATTCCCAATCACTGTCACACAGACTGCAGTACACGACTCCCGTCTCCATCACGCGTCCCTTGCCTACAAGCAAACCCATATACGTGATCCACACCCTCTTCTGCACACTTCGCCGTCCCCATCATCGGTTACGTACCCATACGCCCCGCCCCTTCCCTGATACACTCCACCCGCTAAATGCTTCCCATCTACGTCGCCTTCCCACTCTCCTCGCACCCGGCGACACAGGCAATTGTGCGGAGTATGAGGGGGAGATGATCGTTGTTGTTTCAACTACCCCCCGTATCCTGGCTATCGATCGCCAGGATCTGAACCTCTCCACAACTCTGCATGCGCATGCGCAGGCCGATCCCGTTGTTCCACACCACTTGCATCAGTGTTTGCATTTTCACCACCCTTTCCCTGGCCTCCTCTCTCCTCCCCTTCCTTCCTCTAAAGGCAGCACACAATCCGCTCACACAAGCACACGCACCATCTCGCAGAGACACACACATTTCAAGGCTACTGGAAAGCCGAATATTTGGGCATTGGTGAGTGGGCAGACGGAGGAGGGAGAGGGTTTCGTACTTTTTTCTGATTCTCGTAGAGTGTGCTGCGATGGTGCGGGAGGTACTTCACATGTCTGACCCCGGGAGTGTGATGGGATAATATTTGGGTTACGTTGCTGTTTATCTGACCCTGGAAGTTGGTGATGCGACTGTGTGGACGGAGCTTCATTCTGTGTCTGACCCCGGAGTGAGAGCTGGTACAGTGTGGAGGGCGCTTCACTCTGCGTCTAATCCCGGCAGTGTGTGATGGATCGTTGCGGAGGGAGTGTTACTCAGTGTATGTTACAGGGAAGTGTGGTGGGATTGTATGGAGTGATTCTCGGTCTGTCTCTGACTCCGAATCAAGGGTCAGTGGATTTCGGCTTTCAAACAGTCCATTCAGAGATAGGGAGCAGGAAAATGGCACCTTACACGTTCTGCTCCAAAGGCTGAACCTGACCCATTTCTATGGCCTGTACTCTCCTCCCCATCCGTCCTATTTTCTCAGCGCACCATTCATTCTCTATGATTCTCATGTGGGTGAGTGAGCAGCACGAAGTCCTGTTCCGTATTGGTACCCGTGAAATCGGTATGCATGCGAAGGTGATTCTGCAAAGTGAGATCAGGGATTTTGCAATTGAATTAAATAACAACAGCACTACCCGCCCTAGTGAGGCCGCCTCAGAAGTTTGAGCATGATGCGACTGGTGTCCTGACCTGCGGATATTTAAAGACAGGAAGCTTTAAAGATAGGCAGTTGAGCTCAGGACTGAATCAATACATTGAATTATGACATTATAGACATTATTGAGAATTGTGTGTAGGAGGAGCAAGCAGGAAATCACGATATTTCGGGATTCCCTCGTTTTAGACGAGAGAAAGCGGAAGGAATAACAGGAGGAGGGGCGACATTACAGGGCTGAGAAAATTACACCGCAGAGCACAGTCAGAACAGACAAGAGAACTCGTCAAAGTGAGGCTTTATCGCTGAAAATGAAGAATAAGAAATGTATGACCGTAATCATTGGGCTACATTATAGACCTGACAACAGTCCGCTGGATGAACAGGAAAGAATCTGTCGAGAAATCGCTGGCTGTTGCAGGAAAAGTAAGATTATGTTAGGAGGTGATTTCAGCTTTCCACCTGTTGACTGAGTCCCAGACTGAAAACGGACCAGTGGGACAGTGTTTGTCAAACATGTTCAGGGAAGGACCCGTAATAAGTACGTAGAAGTCCCAATGAGAGAGAACAACGCTTAATCTCCTACCAGGACATGAAACAAGTCAGGTGACGGAGGTTTTTTGCAGGGTGTTATTATCATAGAAGATAGGACAATACAGCACAGTACAGGCCGCTCGTCCGGCCATTAAACCATGCCTGACATGAATGGATAATATGAGGGATATAACATTAAGGTAACTGGAGGAAATTGTAGAGGGGATGTCCCATGTAAGGCTTTTCTTTTCCTTTTGCTTACACAGAGATTGCTCCGGGCTTCGCACATGCTGCCAGAGCTGGTGTACTTGGCTGAAAGATTACGGGAGTTTAGGCGACACATGAAAGGAAGTAAAATAGAGGATTATGCAGAGGAGTCATTTGTTATATCTTGGAATAGGTTCAGTGACGGTGGGACTGGTACAGAAAAGACGGCTTGCATCTGAACTGAAAGGAGACTAATGTCCCAGAGGCAAGGTATGTTAGTGCTGCACACAAGGTATGGGGGGGGGGGGGTGGGTGTAATTTTAATAACCGGGGGACCGCGAACCGGACGGCCAGATCACTGGAGAACTCGCCTAGTGAGGTGTTCCCTGTCCGAAGGTTTTCGAGGACTGGATTAGTGGAATTCCCAAACTGCTGAAAGAAACAAAAGGTGATGAAAGTTGATTTTAACTTTCCAGATTTTGACTGGGAATCCCGCACTGTAAAAGGACTGGCGACAGTAGAGTGTGTCGAATGTGTTCCGGTTAGTTTAGTACATCAGTACCTGGAAGTCACAAGCGTGAGGTTGTGCAAAACCTGATCTGTTTTTAGGAAACAAGAGAGATCCGATGAGAGACGTTTGCGTAGGGGAACACTTTCCAGTCAGTGATCCGAATGCCATTAGACTCAAAGTAAATATGCGTAAAAGACAGGTCTGGTCCGCTAATATTGGGTTGGGTACAACCAGGCGTGTTTGGTTAAGGTCTAAGGTGCAGACATAATGTCGGACAATGTGAAACTTTTTTCACTCAGAGGGTGATGAGAGTATGGAATGAGCTTCCAGAACGAGTGGTTTATGTGAGCTCGATCTCGACGTTTAAGAGATGGTTTAGAAGGCAGGGGTATGGTCGGTATGGTCCCGGTACAGGTCGATGGGGGTGGGCAGTTTAAAGAGCTCAGCCGAAGGGTCTAATTCTGTGCTGTACATTTCTCAGACTCTTTAACTCTGACTCGTTGATTCCTTGGTCGCTGATTCACAACAGACCACAGGTTGATCACACAAAGGACAGAGTAAATATCAGAAGTTGAATTATTGGAGCTAAATTCAAATCGAAAATTGGCGGATATTCTCGGGTATGTTTTGCGGTGGTTACAAACTGCCCCGCCCACTGCTCCAACCGCTCCCCCTCGCCGATCTGGGAAGAGGCCAGATGATGGATTGATTTGGAGCATGCGGGTTGTTTTTCTGTGAGAATCGGGGCGCAGGTATGTGTGTCAGTAGGTGTCTGGCCCTGCGCATTCTTCAGATCGGGGAGCGGCATTTCTGCCGAAACCAAATCCAGACAGTTCGACGATTCACTCTCATTCGACTCTGAACAAAATCACTTTAATATGGGATTTAAGCAGCTCTGCTTCAGGGAAGAGCGACAGGAACTTTAACGTGATTCAATGAAAGCTGCCTGGAGTCTCGAACCCGCAACGTTACCGGTGACAGCTGCTGCCCTATTGGCAGGGAGTTTCCAGCATTTTATTGTTTACAACAGACTCGCATCATCTGCAGCAGTTATTTTAAATATATATACACACACACTCAATATAAAAAAACATATATTTGAAAATTATAAAGAAGGATTGAATAGATTCGAAATGTATTCCTTTGAATAAAGATCTCACAGAGGTATTCAAAATGAGGGTTTTTGATAGCATAAATGCAAGCAGTCGGTTTCCACTGAGTCTGTGTGGAGTTACAAGCAAGAGGTCATGGGTTAAGTGTTGAAGATGAAAAGGTTAAGGAGAGCATGAGAGGAACCATCTTCACTCAGCGGGTCGTGAGAGTGTGGAACGAGCTGCCAGCTACACATGTACATGCAAATTCGATTTCAACATTAAGAGATAGTTTGGATGGAAGGGGAACGGAAGGCTTTGGCCCAGTACAGTTCCAAGCAATTAGGCAGTTTAAATTGCTGATACGAAAGGCCTGGTTCTGCCATAGAACGACAGAACCATCGAACAATACAGCATGGAAACTGGCCTTTTGGCCCTTCTTGGCTGTGCCGAATCGTTTTGTTGTCTATTCCCCTGATATGCACCTGGGCCATATCCCTCCAAGCCCCTCTCATCCATATACCTGTCCAGGTTTTTCTTAAATGTGAATCCTGAGCCCACATTCACCACTTCATCTGGCAGATCATTCCACATTCCACCACTCTCTGTATGAAGAAGCCCCCCCCCCCAACGTACCCTTTAATCTTTTGCCCCTTCACCCTTAACTCATGACCTGTGTTTTTCTCCCCTGGCCTCAGTGGAAAAAGCGTGATTGCATTCACTCTATCTACACCCATCATAATTTTATTCACCTTTATCAAATCACCCCTCTTTCTCCTACGCTCCAGGGAATAAAGTCTTAACCTATTCACCCTTTCCAGTCCCATCTACGTTCCTATTTCTCCTTGATCTCTGAATCGAAATAGAGAAAACGGGTTGATTAAACAAAGATGAGAAATAATTATCAGAAATATAATTTTTCACAGCTAATATTCCCCAATACTATTGTCAGAACTAGTATATGTTCTGGTCTTCTCAAGCTGCCACTTCTTGCAGATCAGGGTCTGTTTTCATCCGCTGGACCCGCACATTCCTCGGAAAAGGGAGCGGCCTTTCTGCTGAAACCAAATCCAACCGGTTCTGCAATTCACTGTCATTCAGGTGTGAAATCATTCACTTTTATAATGTATTTAACAATTTCTGCTGCAGGGAAGGCCGATAGAACCATTAATTTGTCTTAAGAACCTGGGGTCTCGAACCCGCAACGTCACCCGTTACCGTGTTGCGAGTGTTTGCTGCGAGTTTCCAGCATTTTACGTTCCCCTCCGACTCGCATCATCTGCAAGTACTCTACAGGTTTTTTCAGGATTCCTTCAAATAATGAGTCCTTGGCATTCCTTACTGCAACATTAACTTGGCTATGTTCCCAGTTACCGTTGACAGTATTTTTTAAATGTTTCCTGTAACCTTGAGGGTGAGGGGGAGGGAGAGGCTAATGGAAAGGAGGAGAGTGCGGTTTGATGGAGTGAGCAGCCGGAGGAGGGGCAGGATGAGTGTGTAGAAGTTGGAGAGGGGTAAGAGGAGGGTCGGGTGAGGGAGAGGAAGGGTTGTGGACGAGGCGGGAGCGTGGGAGGGGTGAGAGAGAAAAGCAGTGATCAAGAATGGTGAGTGACTGGGAAGCATAGGAGAGAGGAATGAGTGAGGTGGGAGGCGAGAGGAGAGAGGGTGTGTAGGGGTACTCTATGCATCTCGTGATCACAATGCCACCAGATTCAAAGGAAATATGGAAAAGGGTATCTGCGTGGGTTGAGATTAGAATTTGGAAAGGAAAATGTTGATGGCATCAGAAATGACCCTGTGGAAAGGACAGGCCTTTTTCCGGCGAAGGCGTTCTAATAAGCGGGAGACAGTCAAAGGTCAAATTTTGAGAGTATGAAGTGTATATGTGCCTATCAGAATAAAAGGTAAGTGGTTTGAAGAAACTTTATTTTTCAGAGAGATGTTGAGTCTCTGGTTACGCTATAAAAGGATGATGTTACCACAGTATTTTTAACATACCCATACAGTACCACAGATTTTACCATACGCACCAGAGTAGTTTTAGGCAGATAGGTAATGATTGAGTGTACGAAATGCAAGGCAACACTCAGAAAGAAATCAGGTTTGCTAAATGAACGCTTTGCGTGAAGGCTAGTACTGACGGATTATACAGATCAGAACAATAGGATTGCAAGGGATAACATTGGTCCTCTGAAGTATCAGAACAGTAAACCACACATGCAACCAAAGGAGTATGGGGAGATGAGGAGATGGAAGAAATGGATTTCCTGCCTCTGAATTTACTCGGGACAAGGATACAGAGTGTGTATATGACTTGAGGTCCTGGATCCTATGTGGATTAGAGAAGATCATCCGTTTCAGAAAAGGTCTAAAACTCTGTGAGAATGTTAAAGGGATGTGATCAGTAGTGGGAAAGATGTTGGGAGCTATTCTAAAGGATAGGATATATGAATTACTTGATAGACATTGACTGATTATGGATAGACAGCATGGCATCGTAAGTGCTTGGTCTTGCCTCTGCAATCTTATAGATATTTTTGACGGTGCTACCACAAAGGTTGATGAAGTCAAGGCAGTGGAGACAGTCTTCATCGAATTTAGAAGGGATTTGCCGAGGTCTCGCATGGGAGGACTCTCAAGACTGTCCAATCACGCGGCATTAAACAAACTGGGTGAGACATTGTATTGGTGGGAGAAACCGGAGAGTAGCAGCATCTGGTTATCTCTCTGACTGGAGCCCTGTAACTAGTGAGAAGCTCCAGAGATCAGTGCTGGCTCGGTTGTTCTTCGTCATCGAAAGCAACAATCTACATGACACTGTAGTTATTTGGATGTTGCCGGGTCTGGGTGTCCTGAGTTAAAGGACAGATTGAGAGGATATTATTGAAACTATGAGGCATATGGGTAGGGTAAGTCCAAGCAAACTTTTTCCACTGGGACTGCAACCGGAGGTTATGGGTGAAGGGTGAAAGATGAAAAGTTTAAGAGGAACATGAGCGGAAACTTCTTCGCTCAGACGGTTATGGAAGGAGCGGCCAGCAAAGATAGTGCATGCGCACACGATGTCGCTGTTTCAGCGATCGTTTGTTGGGTAGGGGTATGGTGGACTGTGGCCCACACTCAGACCGGTGAGATTAGGCGGTTTAAATTCCTCGGCCGAAGCGCTGTTTCTGTGCAGTATTGTTCTATGACACTTTGATTCCTTGATCTTCGTTCCATAATGCAGACAACAGTCTGATTAAATGATGGCCCAGAATAAATATCAAAAGTTTAATTATTCACAACTCATTCCCTAAGAATATTCCAACGGTGCAGATATGCTTGAAGTCGTTTCACACTGTCCGTCCCACTGCACCACACGCTCCCTCACGCCGATCTTTCGTACCCATGGAACACACTCAAGATGCCGGAGGGACTCAGCAGGTCAAGTAGCATCTATGAAACTGAATAATAATTTGATGTTTCGGGCCAAGTTCCCTCTGTAGAATTGGAAAGGGATGGGGAAGAGGCCAGAACCTTGATTTGGACGATGCGGGTTGTTGTTCTGAGCTCAAGGTCTGGGATCCGGCTCTGCTGGTCCGGGCACATTCCTCAGAACAGGGAAGGGCTCTTTGCTGAAATCAAATCTAATCAGTTTAACAATTGCTCTCCCTCGAGTGTGAGCAAGGTCTCTTTAATATTGTATTTAACCATTGCAGCTGCAGGTAGAGAGTTAGAAATTTAACATGATTTAAAGAACATTACCTAGTATCTCGAACCCGTGACGTTACCATTTACAGTTGCTGCCCTGTTTGCTGCAGCTTTGCAGCATCTTGTGTTTACCTCAGACTCGCATCATCTGCAGTTGGCTTAAAATAATCTACAAAGTCCTTTTAAATAAATCAGTCCATGGCTCTCCCAACCCCGACTTCCCTTAATGTGAAGGACATCACATCGGAGCTGGAACCTGCGCGTTCCCAGTTACAGATTCATCGAATCGTTTCAGTGCTGCCGAGGTGAGGGTGAGGGGCCGGAGCAGAGTGAGGTGTGAACAGGATCAACAGGAAGCTGAAAATCAAAGTGAGTGTAAGGGGAGACTGCAGGGAGAGAGAAACCCAGAGGGGGGAGGGTTAAAGAGAAAAGGGGAGGGAGAGGGAGAGAGAGATAGAGAGAGCTGGAGGGGAAGAGATGGGGGGAGAGAAATGGAATGGACGGTTGGTGAATGGTTGTGTGAGAAGGGTGGAGAGGTGTGGAGATTGAAGGAAATTGGAGAGAAGAGGAGTCGGAGGAAGGAGTAAGGGGATGTGTGAGCTCAAGGGAAAGTGTGAGGGATAGGAGTAAAGATGGAGAGACGGGTGTGTGAGTTAGGGAGATGGGCTGAGGATCGTGGGGTGAGAGAAGGAGTTGAGGGATGAGTGTTGAGTACGTGGGGGTGTGGTGGGAAGGGTGACGGACAGGGTAGTGAGCATGAAGGGCTGAGTGATAGTGGAAGCGAGGAGAGAGGGATGAGTAAGATGGCTGACAAGGGTAGGCTATGTGGACTATGCAGTGAGGATGAAGGGTGACTGAGATGGGCGGCGAAGAAAAATGGGTGTGAGAATGTCGTCAATGAAAGAGGGGTGAGGGAGGGATTCGGGGGCAGGAATGAAGGTGTGAGCAGAGAGCAGGGTGAGTACGAGCGAGTGGCGATCAAGCAGTGGTGAGGGTGAATGCTGGTGAGTTGGGAGGGGAGAGGGAGAGGAATAGAGAAGAGACCAGTGTGAAAGAGACATGGATGAGTGAGAGAGGCACTGAGTGTGGTCAAAATTATTAGACAAACTATTGATTCATGGTCTATCACAAGTCTATCACAAGTCTGTCACAGTGTGGAAAGCGGCCAATGAGTGAGTGGGCCAGTGAAGGTGTGGGGATTTGAGTCTGTGACTGGAGAGGCTTTGACGAAAAGAGGTGGAGGACGAGCTTCTCTCCAAGTGAGGTAAGGCCGGGTAAGTTCTTGTCAAAAGTGAGGCAAGTATTGGGTAGGTCATGGCAGCTGAGATTGGCCCCGTGGTTTGTTCATCCTGCAGCATGTGGGAAATCCGGGATACTTCCAGTGTCCCTGACGACTATGTGTGCAGGAAGTGTGTCCAACTGCAGCTTCTGGCAGACCGTATTGAGCGTCTGGAGCTGCGATTCGATTCATACTGTTGGTTCCGCGATGCTGAGAAAGTCGTGAATAGCACGTTCAGTGAGTTGGCTACACTGCAGGTAAAGGCTACACAGGCAGAAAGGGAAGGGGTGGCCACTAGACAGCATAGCAGTAGGCAGGTAGTGCAGGAGTCCCCTGAGGTCATCTCCCTCCTATGCAGATATACTGTTTTGTATGCTGTTGGGGTAATGTCTCATCGGGGAAGGCAGCAGCAGCCGAGTTCATTGCACCATGGTTGGCTCTGTGGCACAGGAGGGAAGGAAAAGGAGTGGGAAAGCTATAGCGATAGGGGATTCGATTGTAATCGGAACAGATAAGCGTTTCTGCGGCCGCAAACGAGACTCCAGGATGTTATGTTGCCTCCCTGGTGCAGGGGTCAAGTACGTCTCTGAGCGGCTGTAGGACATTCTGGAATGGGAGGCTGAACCGCCAGTGGTCGTCGTGTACATAGGTACCAACGATACAGGTACAAAAAAGGGATGAGGTCCTACAAGGTGAATTTAGGGAGTTAGAAGATAAACTAAAATGTAGGACCACAAAGGTAATAATCTCTGGATTACTACCAGTGCCACGTGCTAGTCAGAGTAGAAATAGGAGGATATTTGAGATGAATGCGTGGCTTGAAAAATGGTGCAATAGGGAGTGATTCAAATTTCTGGGGCATGGGAACCAGTTCTTGGGTAGGTGGGGCCGTTACAAACAGGACGGTCTGCACCTGGGCAAGACTGGAACCAAAGTCCTAGGGGGATCGTTTGTTACTGCTGTTCAGGAGATTTCAACTAATGTGGCAGGGGGATGGGAACAAGTGCAGAGAGACAGAGACGGGTGCAGAGAGGGGTGTAAAATGAGGGTAGCAGCAAAAAATAGTAAGGTGAAAAGTAAAAGTGGCAGGCAGGCAAATGCACGGCAAAAAGCAAAACGAGCCTCTTTTCAACATAATTGTATAAGGGCTACGAGTGTTGCAAAAACAAGTCTGAAGGCTTTGTGTGTCAATGCGAGGAGCATTCGTAACAAGTTGGATGAATTGAGTATGCAGATAGTTATTAAGTAATATGATATAGTTGGGATCATAGAGACATGGCTGCAGGGTGACCAAGGATGGGAGCACAACGTCCAGGGATATTCAATATTCAAGAGCGATAGACAGGAAAGAAAAGGAGGTGGGGTAGCATTGCTGGATAGAGAGGAGATTAGCGCAATAGAAAGGAAGGACATTAGCATGCTGGATGTGGAATCGATATGGGTAGAGCTGCATAACACCAAGGGACAGAAAACGCTGGTGGGAATTGTGTACAGGCCACCTAATAGTAGTAGTGAGGTTGGGGATGGCATTAAACAGGAAATTAGAAATACGTGCACTAAAGGAACACTAGTTATAATGGGTGACTTCAATCTACATATAGATGGGGAGAGCCAAATTGGCAAGGGTGCTGAGGAAGAGGATTTCTTGGAATGTATGCGGGATGATTTTCTGAACCAACATGTCGAGGAAGCAACTAGAGAGCAGGCCATACTAGATTGGGTATTGAGCAATGACGAAGGGTTAGTTAGCAATCTTGTTGTGCGAGGCCCCTTGGGTAAGAGTGACCATAATATGGTGGAATTCTTCATTAAGATGGAGAGTGACATAGTTAATTCAGAAACAAAGGTTCTGAACTTAAAGAAGGGTAAATTTGAAGGTATGAGCCCCGAATTAGCTAAGATAGACTGGCAAACCATACTTAAAAGATTGAAGGTGGATATGCAATGGCAAGCATTTGAAGATCGCATGAATGAACTACAACAATTGTTCATCCCAGTTTGGCAAAAGAGTAAACCAGGGAAGGTTGTGCACCCGTGGCTGACAAGGGAAATTAGGAATAGTATCAAGTCCAAAGAAGAAACATATAAATTAGCAAAACAAAGCGGCACACCTGAGGACTGGGAGAAATTCAGAGACCAAATTAGGAATTAGGACTTAATTAGGAAAGCGAAAAAAGATTATGAGTAAAAGCTGGCAGGGAAAATAAAATCTGACTGTAAAAGTTTTTACAGATATGTGAAAATAAAAAGATTAGTCAAGACAAATGTAGGTCCTTTACAATCAGAAACAGGTGAATTGATCATAGGGAACAAAGACATGGCAGACCAATTAACTACTTTGGTTCTGCCTTCACTAAGGAGGGCATAAATAATCCTCCGGAAATAGTAATGGACCGAGGAACTAGTGAGATGGAAGAACTGAGGGAAATACATGTTAGTGGGGAAGTGGTGTTAGGTGAATTGAAGGGATTAAAAGCTGATAAATCCCCAGGGCCAGATGGTCTGCATCCCAGAGTGCTTAAGGAAGTAATCCAAGAAATAGTGGATGCATTAGTGATAATTTTTATAGCACCTTAGATTCTGGATTAGATCCTGAGGATTGGAGGGTATCTAATATAACCCCACATTTTTAGAAAAGGAGGGAGGGAGAAACCGGGGAATTATAGACCTGATAGTTTGACATCGGTGGTGGGGAAAATGCGAGAGTCGGTTATCAAAGATGTGATAACTGCACATTTGGAATGAGGTGAAATCATTGGACAAAGTCAACATGGATTTATGAAACGAAAACCATGTCTGACCAATATTTTAGAATTGTTTGAAGATGTATCTAGTGGTGTGGATAGGGGAGAGCAAGTGGATGTGGTATATTTAGATTTTCAAAAGGCTTTTGACCAGGTCCCACACAGGAGATTAGTGTGCAAACTTAAAGCACACGTTTAGGGGGTATGCTATTGATGTGCATAGAGAATTGGTTGGCAGACAGGAGGCAAAGTGTGGGAGTAAACGGGACCTTTTCAGAATGGCAGGCAGTGACTAGTGGGGTACCGCAAGGCTCAGTGCTGGGACCCCAGTTGTTTACAATATATATCTTAATGATTTAGATGAGGGAATTAAATGCAGCATCTCCAAATTTGCGGATGACAAGAAGCTTGACGGCGGTCTTAGCTGTGAGGAGGAGGCTAAGAGGATGCAGGGTGACTTGAATTGGTTAGGTGAGTGGGCAAGTTCATGGCAGATGCAATTTAATGTTGGTAAATGTGAGGTTATCCACTTTGGTTGCAAGAACAGGAAAACAGATTATTATCTGAACGGTGGCTGATTAGGAAAATGGGAGGTGCAACGAGACCTGGGTGTCATTGTACACCAGTCATTGAAAGTGGGCATGCAGGTACAGCAGGCGGTGAAAAAGGCAAATGGCATGTTGGCATTCATAGCAAAAGGATTTGAGTACAGGATCAGGGTTGTTCAACTGCAGTTGTACAAGGCCTTGGTGAGACAGCACCTAGAGTATTGCGTGCAGTTTTGGTCCCCTAATCTGAGGAAAGACATTCTTACCATCGAGGGAGAACAGAGAAGATTCTGCAGATTGATTCCTGGGATGGCAGGACTTTCATATGAAGAAAGACTGGATCGAGTTGGCTTATACTCACAGGAATTTAGAAGATTGAGTGGGGATATTATTGAAACGTATAAAATTCTAAAGGGATTGGACAGGCTAGATGCAGGATGATAGTTTCCGATGTTGGGGAAGTCCAGAACGAGGTTTCAAAGTTTATGGATGAAGAGGAAGCCTTTTAGGACCGAGATGAGGAAAAACTTCATCACACAGAGAGTGGTGAATCTGTGGAATTCTCTGCCACAGGAAACAGTTGAGGCCGGTTCATTGACTATATTTAAGAGGAAGTTAGATGTGGCCCTTGTGGCTAAAGGGATCGGGGGTATGGAGAGAAAGCAGATACAGGGTTCTGAGTTGGATGTTCAGCCATGATCTTACTGAATGGCGGTGCTGCAGGCTCGAAGGACCGAACGGCCGACTCCTGCACATATTTTCTATGTTTCTAATTCACTGAACAAATCCACAGTGAGGTTACGGTTCCCTGTCTCGCGATTCCACCTGGGGAGTTTTGCGCACACTGTTCCCCGTCTCCATCCCCGAGCAGGTGTTTTACCATGCACGGTTCCCAATCTCCGTAGCCCACATGCGGACTATTACCAGACACAATTCCCAGTCTCTCTATCTCGTTAAGCGCCATTATCAATCACCATATCCCAATCCCGGAGCTTTACCGTGCATGATTCACAATCATCATATCCAACACCGGGCGTTTTGCTGTGCAGGGTTCCCGGTCTCCCTGTCAAACTCCATGCCAAGCCCATTGACCTGCTCTCCATCCCCTACCAACCATGTATTTATCCAGGTTTCTCAAACAGATGTTGTTAGGATCACAGACAAAGTCAGGAATCACAGGTTCACCACGGTACGACTGATGTTCCGAGCTGCGTACATTTCAGTGCCAGAAGCATTGAAGGAAAGGCAGATGTGCTCAGGGCATGGATCAACACGTGGAATGGTGACATTGTAGCCATTCGTGAGGCTTGGTTGCAGGAGCGGCAGGAATGGCTGCTCTGGGTTTCCATTGTTTTAAATGCGACAGTGCATGTGGAATTAAATGCGGGAGGGGTGACGGGAAAATGTCCAGGCAGTGCACAGTCAGGAAAGACTGAAGAACTCCTCTGGGCAGAACTGAGGAATAAGAAAGACACGACCACATTAATGGGGCGATATTACAGGCAACCCCACAGTCTGTGGGATTTATTGGAGCAGATTCGCTGAGAGATTGCAGTCTGTTGTAGAAACATACTTTGTGGTGTTAGGTGAATTTAACTTTTCGCATATGCACTGGAACGCCCATATTGTAAACGGACTTGATGTAATAGATGGACCCCATACAGATTAGAGAGGAGGAATTATTTGCTGTCTTAAAGCACATTAGGGACGATTAATCTCCAGGACCTGTCAAGGTCCTCCCCTGCATGGTCTGGAGGCAAGTGCAGAAATTGCAGTGCCCGAGCAGAGATCTTTAAATCATCCATTGCGACATGTGAGGGCGCGGAGGACTGGTTCCACTGCTTCAGAAAACCTCCAAATATAAGCCAGGAAATTCGAGGCCGGGAATCCTGATTAAGTAGTGGGAAAGTTGTTGAAAGCTATTTTAAGGGACCAGATCTGTGATTATTTGGGTAGACTTTGGCTGATTCGGGATGGTCAGCATGGCGTTGAGCCTGGTAGGTCGGGCCTCAGCGTTCTTATAAAAGACAAGACAGTGGATGTTACCTACGTGGGCTTTAGCAAAGGCATTTGCAAAGGTTCCACTTGGGAGCTTAGTCAAAAAGTTTCGGTTGCTGGACACTCAAAATAAGGCGGTAAATTGAACGAGACAGTGGTTTGGTGGGAGAAGCTGCAATGTGGTTGTAGATGGTCGCCTTTCTGACTGGGGGCCTGTGAACAACGGAGTGCTGCAGGGATCAGCTCCGGCTCGGCTGTTCTTTGTCATCAAAACCAACAATCTGGATGATAATGTGGTCAACTGGACCAGCAGATTTACAGATAACGCCAAGACTGGGGATGTAGTGATCAGCATCTATGGAACTGGGTCATGTCGATGCTTCAAGCAGACACCCATCAGTGAAATTGGAAACGGAGGGGGAAGGGGACAGATTATGGATTGATTTGAAGGTTCGGGTTGTTGTTCTGTGAAACTCAGTGCTCGGGGCCTGTGTGTGAGCTGCTGCCTGTTCACGCACATTCCTCAGAACAGGGAGCGGCTCCCCTCCAGAAATCAAATGCAACCGGGTCTGAAAAAAAAAAACGCCCTCAGGCAGACGCAAAGAAAGTCACTTCAATATCGTACTTAACCCTTTCTGCTGCAGGGAAGAGCGAGATGATCTCTGACATGATTTACCCAGGGTCCCGAAGAACGCGCAACATTAGCAGTTACAGTTGTTGCCCTGGTTGCCGCGAGTTTCCAGCACCTTATATATATCTCAAAATCGAACCATCTGCAGTTGACTAGAAAATATTCTTCAGCGATTTTTTTTTTAAGACCTTTCCCGGGAAAACCTCTGATTTGCCGGAAACCAATTCCACAAGTATTAACGGCGGGGTGTGAACCAACAAACATTGCTTGTGAAAAAGAGACACGCTGTTAACTGTGGGCGAGGGGGTTTCTTGTAAAAATAGTTGTCCGGATGGAACTGCAATAATCTCTACTGTTAGAGTTAATCAATTCCCCTGAATCGAGAGGCGCTGAGGAAATCTTTGACCAGATTTGTTACAGTTGAGTGTGAATATATATAGTCGGAGGTGTTTGGATTAATTTCAGCAGAAAGGCGGCTCCCCGCACCTCAACAGGTGAGTGACGTTGGAGCTGAAACTACCTACACCGGGCAGTCCTGTTTACACACAGGGGGCGGAAGCTCAGACCCTCCCAGAACCCGGGCTGGATCAAATTTTTAGCCTGGGACTGGCTGTGTTAAACAGAGAAACTCTGTCCCACTGGTTGCGATGAAAGAAAAAGGAGCGATCTACACGGTAATCCGACAGAAAGTTTAACGCAGCCTGTTTGTTTCCCTCTTTAGGGTTGCTACATTGACCCCACTCCCGCCTCCTCCCGCAGTCAGACCCGTCCTGACCCGGTGTGAGTTCGTGCGACCCGGACCGCGACAGTCCCGCTCTACCCCGGCTCACCCGGCCCCGTCCATCGGTTCACAGCCGAGCGGCCTCGGGAGCAGCAGCATCGACTGAACTCTCCGGACAGGGAGAACAAACCGGTTCCAGGCCCATTGACGTCACACCCGGATATCGGACTGTTTTCCCGGGACCACACTGATCACCAACCGGTTACGATATCAGAGGTAAGAGTTGTCTATGATTCTGCACAGCTATTCAGCGAGGCTCGGCTCTGTTCGGGATCGGGAGTGGATTTAGTGGGAGAAGGGAGTCCTGACGTGTTCGTGCTAACGAGTCCATTGTCCAGATGGATGAAGAGACGCGAGCTGGGTACGACTGAGTGCGAGCAGAAGGAATCTTTCACCCTGGTAGAAACATATAAAATATCCCCCGGGACGGCGACCCGTCACCGATCTCTCTCGAACAAGAGAAATCAGCAGATGCTGGAAATCCGAGCAACACACACACAATGCTGGAGGAATTCTGCAGGCCAGGCAGCATCTGTGGAGAGACAGTCCGGTCACCTTGGAGGCCCCAGGTCGTGTTCTTTACTTCGCGCCATTGGTTCCACCGCTCTTCCCTGGAGCAGAAAGGGTTAAATACAATATTAAACTGCCTTCACATCTGAACCACAGTGTCTTGTCGTACCGGTTGTATTGGATTTCAGCGGAACGGCCGCTCCCTGTTCTGAGGAACGTGCTCTGACGGGCAGCCGCGTACACACAGACCCTGAGCACCGAGTCTCACAGGACAACAAGCCCCACCTTCCAAATCAGTCAATCATCTGCCCTCTTACCCTTTCCACTCCAGTCCTGATTAAGGGTCTGTTTACACCTATCCAGAGATGCTGCCTGACCTGCTGAGTTCCTTCCAGCATTCTGTGTGTTGCCATGGTTACGAAAGTTCCGTGTGCGGCGGTGGGCGGCGCTATTTCTAAGAAACGGCCCACAGTACCCACATTGTTAGAATCTTCTTGGGCAATTAAGCAAAGAATAATTCAACTTCTGATATTCTTTTTCGTATTTATTTCCAACTAACTAGTTATCTGTGCTTTGGATCAGCGAACAAGGAGATATTTGTGTTTTTTTTTAGCTACTTCTGCTGCTGGTGCTCTTTGTGTTCCTACTGTTTTCTGTGACATTTTCCACAGGTCAGGTGAAGTTTAACATCAGCGCCCAACAGTTTCAAAGCAAGGGAGCGAGATGCAAACTGCAAGCACCGTCTCTGTTTCCGGAATTTCCTATTTCAGAACAATACATCTATTGTTCCTGTGTCGATTAAGGGTGTTTTGAACTCTTCTCCACAATGGCCAGTGGAAGCAAAGACGGTTTTGAAGTGATGCAGGGATCCATAAGGGGGAATACGTATTGAAATTTTAAATCAGTTCAGCCGTGATCTCATTATCTGCACAGCGTTTTCGAGGGGACGGGTGGTCCAATTATGGGTTTTGTTGCGTTGACTGGAAAAACTCTGACAATTCAATTAATGTGAGCTTACTAATATGTGAAGGGAGATATTATTTTATTTATATAGTTGAACTGAGCACAAGCGGTTTGCTTGATTTAATGATTTGCGTTCAGCTTTGTGTGTTAAACGTGTGCCCAGCTGTGTTAAGGTGTCGAACTTCTGACTCATTCAGTGAGCTGGCCAGCACAGTACGGGACCGAGGGACGCGCTCCCCGTTCCCCATCCCTGACTCTGCAGCCTCCACATCTGCCGCGCGCACCAGCTCAGCGCCCCGCCCACTGTCCTCGCGCGCACCAGCTCACCGCCCCGCCCACTGCCCTCGCGCGCACCGGCTCACCGCCCCGCCCTCTGCCCTCGCGCGCACCAGCTCAGCGCCCCGCCCACTGCCCTCGCGCGCACCAGCTCAGCGCCCCGCCCACTGCCCTCGCGCGCACCAGCTCACCGCCCCGCCCACTGCCCTCGCGCGCACCAGATCACCGCCCCGCCCACTGCCCTCGCGCGCACCAGCTCAGCGCCCCGCCCACTGCCCTCGCGCGCACCGGCTCACCGCCCCGCCCACAGTCCTCGCGCGCACCAGCTCACCGCCCCGCCCACTGTCCTCGCGCGCACCAGCTCACGGCCCCGCCCACTGCCTTCGCGCGCACCAGCTCACCGCCCCGCCCACTGCCTTCGCGCGCACCAGCTCACCGCCCCGCCCACTGCCCTCGCGCGCACCAGCTCACCGCCCCACCCACTGTCCTCGCGCGCACCAGCTCACGGCCCCGCCCACTGCCTTCGCGCGCACCAGCTCACCGCCCCGCCCACTGCCTTCGCGCGCACCAGCTCACCGCCCCGCCCACTGCCCTCGCGCGCACCAGCTCACCGCCCCGCCCACAGTCCTCGCGCGCACCGCACGTGGCCAACTCATTTGGGCTTTTCAAGCCTCCTCGTCAGCTGTCTGGCTCCACTTCTTCAAGTATTGGCTTGTCCGATCTTCTTGCTGTCGGATGCACTCTTAACTCTTCAGCATCCAGTTTCAATGTCGTCGATTATTTTGTAATCAGCCTCACTAACAGTCCAGCTCTCACAGCCATACATCGCAACTGGAAATACCATAGACCCGACTCTCCGATTCTTCGTAGACGATGTTATGTCTCTGCGCTTCAGAATTTTATCTAAATTTCCCATTGCTGCCCTGTCCAGAAACAAGAGCTATTTAATTTCCTGGCTGCAGTTGCCCTCTATAGAAATCTTTGTTACCGTGTCCACTTCCTTTCTATTTATTACCACGAAGTTGACAGGGCTGGCCGGTGTATTGAGGAACAAGTCAACTTTCCCACTTTCTTCTCTCACGCTCATTAGAAGCTTCCGCAGATCCTTCTCACTTTCAACCATTGGAGTCGCATCACCCGCATGTCTGAGGCTGTTAATGTTTCATCTGGCAGTTTTACAATTCCTCCCTCGGAGTGTCAGGCACCCTGAGCCAATAGGCTGGTCCTGGGCTGATCCCACTTATTCCACTTACTGTTATTTAATGATTTATGGTTTCTATATTGCTATATTTCTAACACTATTCTTGTTTAGTTCGACTGCAACGAAACCCAATTTCCCTCTGGGTCAGTAAAGTATGTCTGTCTGTCTGTCTGTCTGTCTGTCTGCCTGCCTGTCTGTCTTTCCGTCTGTCTGTCTGTCTGTCTGTTGATTCCAACTCTTTGAGTCCTCGATGCCAGCATTCCTCATGATGTGTTCAGTATAGGAATAAAACAAGCAGGGAGGCCGTACGCAGCCTTATCGCACTCGTATCCCAATCCTGAACCAGTTTGTTGTTCCGTGGTCAGTTCTAACTGTTGCTTCTCGATCTTCGTACAAGATTCTCATAAGGGAGATCAGATGTCCAGGTATCCCCTTTTCTTTAAGGATTTGCCACAGTTTATATGGTACACACTGTTGAAGGCTTAAAAATAGCCAATAAAACACAGATAAATACTTTTCTAGAATTCTCTGTTATCCAGTGTAAGTTATTGCAGGAGGCTTGCTTGCATGATCTTCAACAATACCTTGCTAGCATGTGAAATTAGTCAAATTGTTCGGTAATATGGCATTCCTTTACATTTCCCTTCTTGGGAATTGGGATATAAACTTTTTTTTCCAGTCTAAAGGCTATTTTCAGGTTTACCAGATTGCATGCAAATTGCATGCAGCACTTTCACAGCATAACTTTTATAAAGTTTTAAAAGATTAAACTGGACTCCTGTTTCATCCTGCAGCATTATTGTTGGCAAATTTTTCAATTCCACTTCACTTTCCAGAATATCTGGCTCCAGATCGACGAGAAAGTCACTGCAGGTGTATTTGCTATTGGGATATTTCCAGTATAATTCTTCTATGTACTCCTGCCATTTCTTTTTGATGTATTTGCTTCGATATAGTCCTTCCTTTTTTGTGACTTTTCCTATACTCATTCTTGCACGAAATGTTCCTTTAACTTCCAAAATCTTCTTGAATAGATCGCATGTCATTTTTTCTCTAATGTTGGTTCCTTTAGCTACTTTACATCGCTCCTTTAAGGAGGTGTCCGCATCTTTCCCTGATATCTTCTTGAACTTCGTGTACAGTTAATGGTATTTGTTCCAATCTCAATTGGCCTTCACTTCTCTTCACTGCTCAGCCTCCGCAGAAAGCCAATTTGATTTCCTGGGCTCCTTTGTGTTTGCAATACTTTTTGTTGGCACCTCTTGGACAATGATCCTTACTTCTATCCAAAGTTCTTCCGGCTTTCTCTCCACCAAGTTTAATCCATGAATCTGTTCTTCACCCCCACGTCATGTTCTTGAGGGATGCGATCAAAATCAAACTTATGGTACGTTGGTTTTCCTGGTGGTCTTCAGTTTCATTCTGAATATTGCAACAAGCGGCTCATGGTCTGAGATTGTCAGAGACCAGAGGGACTGATGAGTTCACTCAATGCGGCGAAACTGGACTGTGAAGGGGTGTTTGTCAAGCTGTCCTTCAGCAGTCAGGGTACTGAGTGCAGGAGTTGGGACATTATTCTATTTGAGTTAACGCGAGCCGCGCTGCCCAGTAAGTCCCCCAATTTAACCCTAGTCTTGTCAAAGGACAATTTACAAGCTGCCCGCCTGCACGTCTTCAGACTGGGGTGAAAGCGGTTCACCCGGAGGAAACCCATGTGATCACGGTGAGAAGCTGCAAACTCTCAAAAACTTTCAAAAGTTGAAAGCGGGTAGATCCAACTGTAAAGAGTTGTGTTAACCACTATGGAGCCTTTGTATAAGTTGTTGGTGAGACTGTGTTTGCAGTACAAAGTATAGTTCTAGCTACTATGTTTGAAAAGGCTTGGTTAAAGTGGAAATAGTGCAGGGAAGGTTTGCGTGTGTGTTGTCAGGACCGGAAGGCCTCAGTGCTGGGGAGAGGATGCCACTCTATTTCTTTACTCCCTGGAATGCAGGAAACTGAGCAGCGACCTTACAGAAGTGTTTGAATTTATGAAGGGCAGTGAAGCCTCGCATCTCCCGTCACTCAGAGCTCTCTCCTATTCCCTTATTCGTGATCCATCTTATCCTCAGCGCG
The DNA here is from genome assembly GCF_030144855.1 of Hypanus sabinus. Lineage (NCBI taxonomy): Eukaryota > Metazoa > Chordata > Chondrichthyes > Myliobatiformes > Dasyatidae > Hypanus > Hypanus sabinus. The sequence goes on along the minus strand of NW_026781463.1, from coordinate 7,086 downwards.
CGGCAATTTCGCAATTCCCCACAACTTCACCACCCCATTCCCCGTTCCACCACTGTTTAGTGAATCACTGGCCAACTCTCCCAGTCCCGTCACTTCTGATCCCCGCAGCTCCCAGTGACAACGCCGACCTTTTGCCGTCCACCTCATCCTGGGTGGCGGCCATTTTGTGCTTGATACAGTTGCCGCCCGACCATCCGACGTCGTCGAATACGTAGCACTCCAAACTCATTATCCGCGCTCTCCTCTCGCCGTTCATTCAATCCAAACCATCCCTCCTCACCATCCTCAACCATCCCTCCTAACCATCCTCAACCATCCCTCCTCACCATCCTCAACCATCCCTCCTCACCATCCTCAACCATCCCTCCTTACCATCCTCAACCATCCCTCCTCACCATCCTCAACGATCCCTCCTAACCATCCTCAACCATCCCTCCTCACCATCCTCAACCATCCCTCCTTACCATCCTCAACCATCCCTCCTCACCATCCTCAACGATCCCTCCTAACCATCCTCAACCATCCCTCCTCACCATCCTCAACGATCCCTCCTCACCATCCTCAACCATCCCTCCTCACCATCTTCACTTTCTCCTCGCTCTCCTCTCTCCGGGACGTCAATCTAAACTTCTGCCGGGAGATATTTTCCGACATGAACTGTAAAACCATCATCTACTATGAGTGATGACCACCCCAGTCCCCCGGGTGTTTGCTCTCCTCCGTGTGTCGGTCCCTCCAGGCCCATCTGTCCATCACCCGCTCCCTCAGCAAACTTCGAGCCGAACGCAATAGGCGACTGTTAACAGGGAGAATCTCCACGAATGTGTCTAACGGGATGAGGATCAACAACCGTTCCTTGTGAATTGATGTCCACCGTGGGCCACAGGTTTCTTGTGGCGACAGCTGCGCGAATGGGAAATTAATAATTTTTTTTATGCTACCAATGTCAAAAACTCTCCGGAATCGCGAAGCTCTTGGAAAATACATGTCTGAGGCCCTTCAGAAATCCTGTGGGGGCAAATTGTCGAACGTGTTTGTTTGAGTTCAGCAGAAAGGCGACTCCCTGCACCGGGACAGGTGAGGGATGTTCCAGCTGAAACTCGTCCTGCGCTGGGAAGCCCCGTTCTCACACAGGGTGGAGCTCAGAACCTTCCAGAAGCCGAGACGGATCAAATCCTCGGACTGGGATTCGCTGAATTAAACAAAGAACCTCCGCCCATTGGCTGTGATGGAACTGCAAGGAGGGAAATTGTTTGACCTGCGAGCAAGTTCAGACAGAACCTCCCCGCGTCCGCGTGAGACGGTTAACGCGGCCTTTGATATTCCTGTCTGTGTTTCCTCCATTTGCCCCCTGTCCCTTCTCCCCCGCTGTCGGACATACCCCGGTCCACAGAGGGTGCGCGCGCCAGAACTGCGGCCATGTACGCTTATTCCAGCTCAATCGGACCAGTGTATCTGTAATGCCCGACGGACACTGTATAAACAAATAGCCTCGGAGGTTGCAGCTTAGACTGAAATCTCTGTACATGGTGTGCACACCGCTCACCCGGGACCGCACTGAACTCCGGCCGGTTTCACCATCGCAGTCAGTGTTGTCTCCGATTCTTCAGAACCAGGGAGCGCTCACAGCGGGGTTCGGACCGGGAGGGAATTCAATGGCAGGAAGGAGCTCTGAAATGTTCAAGTTAACGAATTAATTACTAACCAAACGGATTAGGAGAAGCGACGTTATTCCCTTCAATCAAAACATTGTGCTGTTGGTTTCTACTGAGTCAGTACTGTAGAACGTTTCACACCGACAGTAATATCCGAAATGTCCCTCCCCCCCCTCTCTTTCTCCCTCCCTCCCTCCCTCTCTGCGGCTCTCTCCCCCTCTCCCTCTCCCTCGCTCTCTCTCTGTCTGTCACACACACACACACACACACACACGCGCACACTAAAACTAACTACTCAAAACAACAGAGAAAACGTGAGATTTTACTGTTTGGACTGTCTCAGTCAAGAATGTGGCAGATCGGCTAATTCCATTGTTTTTATTTTTCTTAGAAAGAAAGATATTAAAGGCACAGATGATTAGTTGTTGAGATGAATTAGAATACTGGAAACTCACACAGTCTGGTAGCGATTGTGACAAGTCGGCATTCAGATTGCTGACACTGGGGAACTTTCTTTCCTCTGTCGCCGCGTTTTATTGATATCCCCCTGGAACAGTGAGATTTGACTACAATATTAAGCCTGCTTTGCTGACAGTTGAAGGGAGGGGAGGAATGTTGAACCGTTTGGATTTGTTTCCAGCAGAAACGCCGCTCCCTGATCCGAGGAATGTCTGCGTGTCGGAATCCGTCCTGCGGACGGGCAGCAGCTTGCACACAGAAAGTCGCGCTGTGAGTCTCACAGAACAGCAGCACCGGCTCCTCGCCCGATTGTCTGGCATGAAGTTGGAAGAAAACGAGTTGAAAATATATCCACACGGAGACTGAATATTCTTAGTGAATTAAGGTGATGATAATTCAGCTTCTGATATCTGTTTCCGATTTTTATTTCAAATCGATCCATTATCTGTGTTTTGCATCGGTGATTATTAACTCATTATCAACTCAGGCCAGGAGGAAAACGGGCCCAACTTAGAAAATTAGGACCATCTCAGTGTACACTGTGGTCAGCATTGTCTCGGTGGGCTGAAGGGTCAGTATCTGTGCTCTGTCGCTCTGTGCCTCTATCGGAAGGATGCTCCAGATATCACTGGACAGACATACAGACATGGTTTGGGAGTTGATGCGAACGGCGGCTCTGATACAGAGAATGGCTGTACTGTCACATTTGCAAAGTCTCTCTGACTCACTGTCTGCTTGTTGTGTGTAATTCAGGGTATCACCAGAAGGCGGCGCTGTCCTGCACCGGGATCAGAGTGTAGACAAGACGACGACAATCAACAACCGTCAGTCAGAATCAGAATGGCTACAGGTATGTTCACCTGGATCTTTATAACTAAACTTCTGCCCTGTTGGTGCACAATAGTTCAGATGAAGAAGCTTACACAGGCGCTAACAGGGCAGAGAAAAGTTTCATCGAGCAGTGTCACTGATCCCACTGGTAAAGTGCCTTTGTGTAATCGATCGGTCCCACAGTTCCAGCGCAGGGACCTGACACCAGAAATGGTCGAATGACTCCGCTCACCAGGCAAAGCTTCACCTGAGTGAAAGGAGCCGGAGACCCTGAATCAGCAGGTTGAGAGTGAAACACCAACAGGAATGTGACAGCGGTGTTGTTTGTTACGGAAATGTCTACAGACAGACAGACAGACTTTATTGATCCCGAGGGAAATTGGATTTCATTACAGCCGCAACAACCACGGATAGTGTAGAAATATAGCAATATAAAACGGTAAATAATTAAATAATAATAAATTAATCATGCCAAGTGGAAATAAGTCCAGGACCCGCCTATTGGCTCAGGGTGTCTGACACTCCGAGGGAGGAGTTGTAAAGTTTGATAGCCACAGGCAGGAATGACTTCCTATGATGCTCTGTGTTGCATCTCGGTGGAATGAGTCTCTGGTCGAATGTATTCCTGTGTCTAACCAGAACATTATGCAGTGGAGGGGAGCATTTTCCAAGATGGCATGCAACTTGGACCGCATCCTCTTTTCAGACACCACCGTCAGAGAGTCCAGTTCCACCCCTACAACATTATCTAGGTTCAGGGTTTGTTGCACAACAGGGCCTGTTTAGAGGTGAAAGGCATCTTCAACTTCCATTTACAAAATTCAGAGGCAGGTGACAAGGGCATTTCCGGGATTTCAAAGATTGTGCGATAATACAACATTTCAGGTTTTGTCAGGGCAGCTCTCAACTCCCCCCTCGCTGCGCAAAGTAGATGAGGGGAGTTTTCCCAACTCTGTTTTCTGTAGCAGAGCCGAGAACATTGCCAGCATTGGAAATGGCTGAGGATCAGGAGACACTTCATTCGTGGTCTGCATTGGTCTGTCACTGTCTGGTATGGAGGGGCTACTGCACAGGGCCGAGAGAAGCTGCAGTAAGTTGTAAGTCTTCAGGGAGCGTTGTCTCAGAAAGGCAGCATCCATTATTAAGGACGTCCAGCACCCAGGGCATGCCCTTTTCTCACTGTCACCATCAGGGAGGAGGTACAGAAGCCTGAATGCACACACACAGCGATTCAGTAACAAATTTGTCCTCTCTGCAATCCCATTCCTAAATGGACATTGAATCTTTGGACACTACCTTACTTTGCTCAAAATATACAGTCTTTCTGGTTTTGCATATTTAAAAAAAATCTATTCAATATATGTAATTGGTTTACTTGTTTACTTTTTTCAAAATTTTATTCATTATTATTTTTCCCTACTAGATTACCTATTGCATTGAACTGCTGCTGCTAAGTTAACAAATATCACGTCACATGCCGGTGATAATAAAGCTGATTCTGATTCTGTTTTACGTGTGGAAGTTTACCCTTCAAGCTCCCGTGTTCCGGGGCAAACTGTCCCAGCCGAACCTGATAACAAACAACCCCATCCGGTAACGTACTTGTGAATCTCCCCGACACTCTTCCCAGCTGAATCACATCCATCCTGTAGATTGATAGCAACTGCATCCTTAGCAAATGCAAAGCTCTCTCAGCGAGACTTTGTTTAGCTACTAGAACTGCACGCAAGACTCTCCCTTTGCCAATGACTTGTATAGTTGCTGTGTGACAATTATTATCCAGGAGACGTGATGGGACCCAGGGGACCAGGCATCATGGGCTTCAAGGTTATGTTCAATCTGTAACCCAGGGGTCTGGACGTTGTCCATCTCAAGGCAGTGGTCAGTCTTTGACCCGGGGGACAAGACAGTGTGTGACAAAGCAACCGGAGAACGTGGGATCTGGAGGATCGGACCACGAGTAATCCAGTGGCTTGTCTGACAGTGATACACGTGACTGGACAGTTTGTGATCCAGGGAGATTTATGTTTGTGGGAGATAATCCCAGTGATAATTCCCGGTATCACCTAATGCCTGTCCATTAATAACCACTGGTTATTGGTGTGTTCAGCTAATGCGTAGTCTGTGATCAGTATTACTGTGTCTATCCAGTACATTTTCTGGGAGTGGATGTGTCCACTCACTCGCTTATCGGGATGGTCACCTAGCAGGAGGTGTGGTTCACATTCACCAGCACAGTCCCACTCCAAATCCGGTCAGCCGGAGTCCCGGCTCCATTGCTGACATCCATTGTGAATCCTTGTTCGAGCATAAATCACTCTAAACCTGCAATTCATCATTTACTGCAGGTGGGAAATTAAATCGGGTACAGAAAGTACTCAAGAGGCTTTTACCAGGCAGCTCATCGAGGGAAAATGATCGGGATACGGGAAGCAAGGTTCCAAAGCAGGGTCAGATTGAGAGCAATGTCCCAATGGAATGCGGTCCGGCCGCAGAGGAGGAGAAGCAAATTCAGCCCAGAGACAGTGACGTCAGAGACACTGAGCAGGACCCTGGAACCGGCACAAGTGAGGCAACTGCCTGTCAGCCCAGAGACAGTGACGTCAGAGACACTGAGCAGGACCCTGGAACCGGCACAAGTGAGGCGACTGCCTGTCAGCCCAGAGACAGTGACGTCAGAGACACTGAGCAGGACCCTGGAACCGGCACAAGTGAGGCGACTGCCTGTCAGCCCAGAGACAGTGACGTCAGAGACACTGAGCAGGTCCCTGGAACCGGCACAAGTGAGGCGACTGCCTGTCAGCCCAGAGACAGTGACGTCAGAGACACTGAGCAGGACCCTGGAACCGGCACAAGTGAGGCAACTGCCTGTCAGCTCGGAAACTCATTAAACACGGAATTGTCGAGTGCCCAACAGGGAGTGGGTGAGTGAAACATGAGGGTGATGTGTTCACAGAATGTGGTGGGAAGCGGGTAAATGTGATTCCTTGTTGGAGGGTTGGTCAGAGAGGGGAAAAGTGTGGGCGTGGTGCAGGCGGTGTAGCGTGGCACCGGTTACCGCACTACAGGAAATGTCCTACCTGTTCTGAGGATTTCCAGGATGTGTATCGGAGGAAATGCAGCTATCCGGATAAGAGAATATTTCCAGGATATGATTTATGGGAAATATATTCGCCAGGATAGAGAGAGTATCTCTGGGAAGCGACTATCATTGACAGTCTTGACATTTATTGCCCATTTTAAAGTGAAATCGGTGAGTGGGTGGGACGGTGGCAGAGACAGGTTTCTGGTGAATGGGTTTCTTCTGGGAGCGTCTAGCACAGCGCATTGATGGGTCGGTTTTTTAAGGCCAGTCTTGGAGATTAGGGCAAAATACGTGTTACCATGTGAAAGCAGGTGAAGATTGAGGTTCAAGACATGACTGGTTTGTTAGGGCTGGGTGAGAGCGGTGGAGACAAGTGATATTTGAGTTTGTGACTACATTCTCATTTTATATTCGCTGAGCCAGAGTTTACAATCTCCGACCTCCTGGCAGAGGGGGGCGAGTATCGACTGTATCAACTGACAAAGTTCTACAGGGACAGACTCAAACATGCAATTGAAGAGAAAGTTGAACGACTCGGTTGGATGTTGACAAAGGATGGACATTTCAGTCGAGAAGAAAATGAGGTGAGTGTATTTAGTGTATTGTCACTGAACTGCTGGTATCAGAGGGAATAGTGATCAATATTAATCTCCTGCACGTTCTAGGAGTTCTACATGGCAATGGAGACTTTGATCTCCGACTTGTCCTCAGTAGATTTGTTTCAGCTGTTCCGGTGGGGAGCACTGGGAACTGCAGGTTCAGCGTCACCTTTTCGTCTCACACCTGCTGTATTTATCAGTGTACCGGACCTCAGTAAGACCTGTGATGAGGTTCTGCACGGAAGGTGAGTTAGGAAGGTTCAATCGTTAGGTATTAGTATTGAAGTAGTAAAATGGATTCAACAGTGGCTGGATGGGAGATGTCAGAGAGTAGTGGTGGATAACTTCGTCAGGTTGGAGGCCGGTGACTAGTGTTGTGCCTCAGAGATCTGTACTGGGTCCAATGTTGTTTCTCATATACATTAATGATCTGGATGATGGGGTGGTACATTGGATT
>NW_026781462.1:295000-302000 GCF_030144855.1 Hypanus sabinus | reverse complement strand
TACATTCTCCTCAAACGGTGATAATTCCTAATTAAAATTCTGATAGGATATTAATTAATATTCGAGTTCTATTCGCACTGTGAGAATTTGTTTCCCTTGGATGGGAAGAGGGTACGGTTGATCTTTGAAATGTCAAAAGTCATGAAAGGTACAGAGGAGATTTACAAGGACGCTGCCTGGTTTAGTGAGTATGGATTATGATCAGAGATTAAGGGAGCTCGGGCTTTACTCTTTGCAGAGATGGAGGATGAGAGGTGACATGATAGAGGTGTACAAGATATTAAAAGGAATAGACAGAGGGACAGCCAGCGCCTCTTCCCCAGAGCACCACTCCTCAGTACGGGAAGACATGGCTTGAAGGTAAGGGGAGGAATGTAAAAGGGGGATATTAGAGGAAGGTCTTTTACTCAGAAAGTGGTAGATGCGTGGAATTCACTGCCAGAGTTAGTGGTGGAGGCAGACACACTAGTGAAGTTTAAGAGAATATTATACAGGTATATGGAGGAATTCAAGGTGGGGGGTTATATGGGAGGCAAGGTTTGAGGGTCGGCACAATATTGTGGGCCGAAGGGCCCGTAATGTGCTGCAATATTCTATGTTCTATAAGATCACAGATAGATGTCAAACGAGAAACTTTCCCTTTTAAATCTGGAGGGAACATGGGAATGCACAATTGCAGACAAAATGCAGACAAGATGTCTACGTAAGGCCAGGAGATCCATATCCAATGGTGGAATGTAAAGTACAATGGTGGACCAGAGGGATCCAGGAGAGCACATGGACAGATTTCTGAAAGTATGGGCCTAGTTCGGTAGGAAATTTAGCAGACGAATGGAGATCTGATTCTGTTGACTGACGGTACTGAATGCCAGAGCAGGTAGCTCTGCTGGATCTACAGAAACACTGGCCTGCATAAACATGAAGCGCTGTGCGCAGTCCGGCCATTATGCCAAAGGGAAATACAAGCAGAGTAACATTAACATCAGGGATGTGATGTGCAAGCGCACTTCTGCTTTCAATGTCAGGGCATGAATTCGTAAGAATCCCGATATACCTTCTGGAAACATTTAGCCCTTTATTTGTCGAGTATCTGCGAACAGCAGCCTGCAAATACTCAAAACTATGTTGTTACCACCATTTTGGGGGAAAAAGTAGGAAAGATAAAGGAGTGAATCCGATATCACCCTGAAAGCACGTATTACTGGGCTTAATTACAACAATTATTATAGAATTAGAATTACATGATGCGTCACAGTAGGCTTCACAAATGCCTCCTTTTGATGTTACACCTTATCATCTACCTTTCTCTACAGCTGTTATACTTCACTCCGCATTCCGTAATTGTTTCAACTATTACGAACACAGTTACTAATTGAATAGTGTCGAGCCGTTGCGAATCTAGAACTAGTGAAGTTAATGTTAATAATTAGGTGTGAACATTGACATTGTCAGCCGGTTGTCCTATTTCCGCCTGAATGACTTTTGCAGTACTATTCCAACATAACCACTATCGTTCAGCTGTCAGTGTATATAATACATTTGGTGTTATCTGGAGGTAGCTTGATGTAGTTGTGCAAAATGTAGTTTGAATAAAAAAAAACGCAGCTAATTGTACACGATGATTTAATGTCAGATTTATGGGACAAAAGCAAAAAGAAAAAGTATGATCCCGTCATTCTCACAATATATCAGAGACGGAAAGATACACAATGAATCCCAAACACTTACACTGTAGAGAGACTGAGGTACAATATGAAATCCACACTGTTACACTATACAAGAGAATGACCGGTACAGAATGAACCTCACACTCTCACACTGTACTAGAGACGAATACGCACAGAATGAAATCCGCACTCTCACACTCCAGCAGGGACCAGCAGGAACAGAACGAACCCGACACTGTCCCAGAGACTGACACGTACAGAATGAACACCACACTCTCAAACTGTAAAAGATACTGACAGATAGGGAATGAAGCCCACACTCTCACAAAATGCAGAACTCTCACATGGTACAGGTGACCGTCAGGGACTGAATGAACCCGACGTTCATCTATTGTATCAGAGACTAGGACATACAGGAGCAACATCAGACATCTACTCATCTGCCTCTGGTTGTCTGTCTGCCTACAAGTCTATCTATGTGTCTGCCTGAATCTCTCTCTCTCTCTCTCTCTCTCTCTCTCTCTCTCTCTCTCTCTCTCTCTCTCTCTCTCTCTCTCTCTCTCTCTCTCTCTCTCGTTCGCTCTCATTTCTGACATTGCACGTGATGCTTCTCTTTCTCTGGTTCGCTTCCAGATATCGTGCATCTACTCTGACAGAGTACTATTTATTATTATTATTATTATTATTATTATTATTATTATTATTATTATTATTATTATTATTATTATTATTATTATTATTATTATTATTTAACATGTCTCCCCATTCCTTTGCAGATTGAAATATTTCTTCTCAAGATCTGTTTGACCTCTAGATGATTTGAGATGTTCATAAAAGTCTACAAATTCAGCACCATACAAAATATTGCAGGAGTTCAGCAAAGATTTTCCAGCACTTGGTTTGTCCTGCATTGACCTTCCAGATTCCGCAGATTTTCCTCGTTTTTGTACATCACCATTAGGGTTATTTGACGATTGCCATTCTGACACTGTTCTGTCTATTGTATTTCTGTTCCTATTGTGTTAATCTTTCTCTGTCTCACTGTGTGTGTGTGTGTGTGTGTGTGTGTGTGTGTGTGTGTGTGTGTGTGTGTGTGTGTGTGTGTGTGTGGGTGTCTGTGTGTGAGAGAGAAAGAGACTGCCTGACGGGAATTGAAGCACAGTACAAAATGGAAACCGTAGGGACAGAAGTTAAGGGTCTGTCGGCGTCGGTGAACTCCGGTTACAGATGAATAATCAACAGAAAACGAGAAATCTGTAAATGTGTCGGCTCCGTGACGAAGCTCAGCTTGTCATTCGAGTTCCTGCAATATTGACACCTGCTGAATCACTGCTGAGGTGTGCCCAATAGTTTAATGTGTTTGTCTTCATTCGGACAGTGCTTACACCTGGTCCAGTATTTAATTCAATCGGACTGAATTAAGTGTTTGTTCATGTGACTGAAAACAAGAACGCTCGTCAAGGGTACAAACGTGAATCTGATCCTCTGTATATATATGGGCGCTGTGTAAGCATCAGCTCAGAGTGTCTGCCGGAGCTGTGAATCCAGAAGCAACAGGTGTCACAGCCTCTCACTGAAGTGGTGTATCCATTCATCTGGCGGATACGAGAAGTTTACTACCCTTTGATTTCAGCCTTTGGAATTGCCGGTAAAACATAGTGTCAGCTGCCGTTGGTGGGAATTGAAGTTTAATTCCGGTGTTGAGATTGTTTCTGTCGCTAGTTTCCACTCTCAGATGTTGTGTCCTAGCAACCTCGCATTTCCACAATGCAATGGAAACACAGGGACTGTGGATTCCGGATTCCGGATATAAAATCAAACCGCTGCGGGAATTTAGCGATTCCGCCAACACCTCTGGTATTCAGCGGACTAGGCAGCATCCTTCCAGCTACTTATGTTTAATAATATGTCGTCCGGATCGCTGTGCTGTTGGTCCTGTCGCCGCTGCACTGGTTTGGCAAATATAACCATATAACCATATAACAATTACAGCACGGAAACAGGCCATCTCGGTCCTTCTAGTCCGTGCCGAATGCTTACCCTCACCTAGTCCCACTGGCCCGCACTCAGCCCATAACCCTCCATTCCTTTCCTGTACATATACCTATCCAATTTTTTAATGACAACATCGAACCTGCTTCTACAACTTCTACTGGAATTTCGTTCCACGCAGCTACCACTCTCTGAGTAAAGACGTTCCCCCTCGTGTTACACCTAAACTGCTGCCCCTTATCTTTCAACTCATATCCTCTTGATGAATCTCCCGAAACCTCAATGGAAAAAAGCCTATTCACGTCAACTCTATCAGTCCTCCTCATAATTTTAAATACCCTTATCAAGTACCCCCTCAACCTTCAACGCTCCAATGAATAAAGACCTAACTTGTTCAACCTTTAGTGAATTTATACAGCCGACGGAAATTATACCAATTGTTTGTCTGCACTTGGATAAGAGCTGTTGTCTCTGTTAGTTGTAATAATCAAAGCATCGACTGGTAGTAACATTTTGGCAAAGGCGGTGAGTTCGATGTTGTATCATGAAACTTGTGGATTTTTAATAAACGTGTGTGCTGTGAGTGAATGTGAAGCAGTTGTTGTACAACCCAATGAAATCTTTGTTGATAAGGTATCCCACGCAAGTCTTATTGAGAAAGTAAGGAGGAATGGGATCCGAGGGAACATTGCTTTGTGGATCCAGAACTGGCTTGCCCACTGAAGATAACGAGTTTTTATAAACAGGTCATATTCTGCATGGAGGTCGGTGACCAGTGGTGCGCCTCAGGAATCTGTTCTAGGACCCCTACTCTTTGTGATTTCTTTACAAATGACCTGAATGAGGAAGTGGCGGATCGGTTGGTAAATATGCTGATAGCATAAGTTTGGAAGTGTTGTATAGTGTGGAGGTCTGTCAGAGGTTACAACAGAACATTGATAAAATGCAAAACTGGCCTGAGAAGGAGCAAATGCTGTTCAACCCAGATAAGCTAAGGGTTGACATTTTAGTAGGTCAAATATGGTGGCAGAATATAGCATTAATGGTAAGACTTTTGGCAGTGTTGAGGATCAGAGGGATCTTGGGGTCCATAGGACACTCAGAGCTGCCGCGCTGGTTGACTCTGCGGTTAAGAAGGCATACAGTGCATTGGTCCATCAATCGTGGGAATGAGATAAAGAGCGTAGTTTAATGTTGCAGCTATATAGGACCCTGGTCAGACCTAACCCGGAGTACTGTGCTCAGTTCTGGTCACCTCACTACAGGAAGGAGATGAAAACAATAGAAAGAGTGCAGAGGAGATTCACAAGTATGTTGTCTGGATTGGGGAGCATGCCTTATGAGAAAAGTTTGAGTAAATTCGGCCTTTTCTCCATGGAGCGACGAAGGATGAGAGGTGACCTGCAAGAGATGTTTAAGGTGATTACAGGCATTGATCGTGTGGATAGTCAGAGGATTATTCCCAGGGCAGAATGGTTGGAACCAGAGGGCAGTGTTTGAAGGTACTTGACAGGAGGGACAGATGAAATTTCAGAGGAAAATTGTCTTTCTTTTTAACGCAGAAAGTGATGGTGCGTGAAATGGGCGGACAGCAGAAGTGGTGGAGGCGGAAACGATAGGCTCTTTTAAGAGACTCCTGGATAAGTCCATGGAGCTTAGAAATCTATAGGGCTATGGGTAAGCTGAGGAAATGTCGAAGTTAACCTATCTTTCTGTAGGTTTTCTATGTTTCTGTGTTTCCATATTTGTCGCTTCATGCTTATGAATAGGGTGAAATGTATTCCATTATGTCTACATCAGACACTGTTACATACACGGGACTGCGGCACCAAGCTCACTGCCGGACTCAGAATTCCTCTGGTGATGGATTCTGTGAGATGCGTCATGTCCGTCTGTGCGGCTGGGTCGGACTGCGCTGTCTCTGTTGGAATCAGTCAATGTTCGGTTCCAAAGTGTGTGAGGTGGGAAATGGGAGAATAGGCTACACACACGGATAATTTTAGAAGAACAACGCCCCAGACAACTTGTAAGGAAAGAGAAGCCAGTTAACACTGGTGCCAGGTTTCTGTCTGAGAACAGTTCTGAGAAAAGACTCTAATTGTTTTTCCACATATTCTGCTTTGACTGGATGACTGTTCCCAGCATTTTCTGATTTTTGTTCCTTCCTTCGGCTGTTCTGTCGCTGACAGGGAGCGTCAAGGAAACTGAGAATTGTCAAATTGAAAAACATTGCCATCAGCGTCGAATTTATTGATTTCCTGCACACGAAATGCAGAATGTGCCGACATAAAATGTTCATTTAGTGTTGAGTGTGAGGAGGTAGTTTCCCAATTTTAGCTTTCCCTGCCACTTCAAATTTCTGTCTTCAGTAAGAAATCTGTAATCAGATTGTACTAATTTTATTTTACTGATAAACATCCGGGTCTCTGCCCGCTCGGCATTCTCTCACGATCCACCCACCGCTAAATGCAACAATAAAGTGGAAATATTACACAATCCACTCCAATCGCTGCATTGGCTTCTGCTCAGTATTTTCAAAACTTACTGTTCCCCGTCTCTCTTCCAACGAACTTGGTGACGATTCTGATCCTGTCCCGTGAAAAGTGCAGACTCGCCAAATGTGTCACTCGCTAACTAATGGGAATGGCAGAGGTCGATCTCCTGGTAGTCATTTCGGATCCGCTGCTGACGAGGGCATCTGGGAGTTATTTTTTTCCGTTCATTCCTGCGCATCACTCCTGTGTGCAGAGGCCGTAAATGTATGATTTTTTTGCGAGCACAGCGACAGTCTGGCTGACTGTCGCTTTCACCGTCGATCGATTTGTGCCTATTTCCGTTGAGAAGCTGAAAACAAAATATTGCACCGAGAGAACGGCGGCCGTGGCTGCAGGAACAATGAGTTGTGCTGGTTTGTTTGGAGAGTTTCCCCTGGGGCTTTATATACGAGTATATAGAAATAATTGATCATGCTCCCTGGTATCGTGCTGCTACAACGAGCTACAGAAACTCTCCCACATGGGTGGCATTTACACTGTTTTACTTCATTTAACCCCTTGTCGCCCATGATTTACGATTTTGCTGTTCAATGTTCAGACTGTCAGTTTGATTCTGGCGGCCAGTCGAGCTCGCAGGGGTCACCGGGGACAAATGAGTGGTGAAATTATCAGGGACCTGGAGATTGAGGCCCGTCGCAAATCCATTGTTTTACTCTTCTCCAATTCTCCGGCATCATTGGATAGAAGACTGCTTCTTGATCACTTTTCCCCACACTTTCAATTGCAAATGCTCACTCAATCACTTCTGTCTGCATCCACAAACGCTTCACTACCTATCGCAATACT